>NC_034187.2:76692582-76990816 GCF_002021735.2 Oncorhynchus kisutch
AGCTCACCACTATACTGAAAACATCTAGTGACGACCCTGACCGAGTCAAGACAGCTCACCACTATACTGAAAACATCTAGTCACAACCCTGACCGAGTCAAGACAGCTCACCACTATACTGAAAACATCTAGTCACAACCCTGACCGAGTCAAGACAGCTCAACACTATACTGAAAACATCTAGTCACGACCCTGACCGAGTCAAGACAGCTCACCACTATACTGAAAACATCTAGTCACGACCCTGACCGAGTCAAGACAGCTCACCACTATACTGAAAACATCTAGTGACGACCCTGACCGAGTCAAGACAGCTCACCACTATACTGAAAACATCTAGTCACGACCCTGACCGAGTCAAGACAGCTCACCACTATACGGAAAACATCTAGTGACGACCCTGACCGAGTCAAGACAGCTCACCACTATACTGAAAACATCTAGTCACAAAACTGACCGAGTCAAGACAGCTCACATCTATACTGAAAACATCTAGTCACAACCCTGACCAAGTCAAGACAGCTCACCACTATACTGAAAACATCTAGTCACGACCCTGACCGAGTCAAGACAGCTCACCACTATACTGAAAACATCTAGTGACGACCCTGACCGAGTCAAGACAGCTCACCACTATACTGAAAACATCTAGTCACGACCCTGACCGAGTCAAGACAGCTCACCACTATACTGAAAACATCTAGTGACGACCCTGACCGAGTCAAGACAGCTCACCACTATACTGAAAACATCTAGTCACGACCCTGACCGAGTCAAGACAGCTCACCACTATACGGAAAACATCTAGTGACGACCCTGACCGAGTCAAGACAGCTCACCACTATACTGAAAACATCTAGTCACAAAACTGACCGAGTCAAGACAGCTCACATCTATACTGAAAACATCTAGTCACAACCCTGACCAAGTCAAGACAGCTCACCACTATACTGAAAACATCTAGTCACAACCCTGACCGAGTCAAGACAGCTCACCACTATACTGAAAACATCTAGTCACGACCCTGACCGAGTCAAGACAGCTCACCACTATACTGAAAACATCTAGTGACGACCCTGACCGAGTCAAGACAGCTCACCACTATACTGAAAACATCTAGTCACGACCCTGACCGAGTCAAGACAGCTCACCACTATACTGAAAACATCTAGTGACGACCCTGACCGAGTCAAGACAGCTCACCACTATACTGAAAACATCTAGTCACGACCCTGACCGAGTCAAGACAGCTCACCACTATACGGAAAACATCTAGTGACGACCCTGACCGAGTCAAGACAGCTCACCACAATACTGAAAACATCTAGTCACAAAACTGACCGAGTCAAGACAGCTCACATCTATACTGAAAACATCTAGTCACGACCCTGACCGAGTCAAGACAGCTCACCACTATACTGAAAACATCTAGTCACGACCCTGACCGAGTCAAGACAGCTCACCACTATACTGAAAACATCTAGTCACAACCCTGACCGAGTCAAGACAGCTCACCACTATACTGAAAACATCTAGTCACAACCCTGACCGAGTCAAGACAGCTCACCACTATACTGAAAACATCTAGTCACGACCCTGACCGAGTCAAGACAGCTCACCACTATACTGAAAACATCTAGTCACTACCCTGACCGAGTCAAGACAGCTCACCACTATACTGAAAACATCTAGTGACGACCCTGACCGAGTCAAGACAGCTCACCACTATTCTGAAAACATCTAGTCACGACCCTGACCGACTCAAGACAGCTCACCACTATACTGAAAACATCTAGTGACGACCCTGACCGAGTCAAGACAGCTCACCACTATACTGAAAACATCTAGTGACGACCCTGACCGAGTCAAGACAGCTCACCACTATAATGAAAACATCTAGTGACGACCCTGACCGAGTCAAGACAGCTCACCACTATACTGAAAACATCTAGTCACGACCCTGACCGAGTCAAGACAGCTCACCACTATACTGAAAACATCTAGTCACGACCCTGACCGAGTCAAGACAGCTCACCACTATACTGAAAACATCTAGTCACGACCCTGACCGAGTCAAGACAGCTCACCGCTGTACTGAAAACATCTAGTCACGACCCTGACCGAGTCAAGACAGCTCACCACTATACTGAAAACATCTAGTCACGACCCTGACCGAGTCAAGACAGCTCACCGCTGTACTGAAAACATCTAGTCACGACCCTGACCGAGTCAAGACAGCTCACCACTATACTGAAAACATCTAGTCACGACCCTGACCGAGTCAATACAGCTCACCACTACACTGAAAACATCTAGTGACGACCCTGACCGAGTCAAGACAGCTCACCACTATAATGAAAACATCTAGTCACAACCCTGACCGAGACAAGACAGCTCACCACTATACTGAAAACATCTAGTGACGACCCTGACCGAGTCAAGACAGCTCACCACTATAATGAAAACATCTAGTCACAACCCTGACTGAGTCAAGACAGCTCACCACTATACTGAAAACATCTAGTGACGACCCTGACCGAGTCAAGACAGCTCACCACTATAATGAAAACATATAGTCACGACCCTGACCGAGTCAAGACAGCTCACCGCTGTACTGAAAACATCTAGTCACAACCCTGACCGAGTCAAGACAGCTCACCACTATAATGAAAACATCTAGTGACGACCCTGACCGAGTCAAGACAGCTCACCACTATACTGAAAACATCTAGTCACGACCCTGACCGAGTCAAGACAGCTCACCACTATACTGAAAACATCTAGTGACGACCCTGACCGAGTCAAGACAGCTCACCACTATACTGAAAACATCTAGTGACGACCCTGACCGAGTCAAGACAGCTCACCACTATACTGAAAACATCTAGTCACGACCCTGACCGAGTCAAGACAGCTCACCACTATACGGAAAACATCTAGTGACGACCCTGACCGAGTCAATACAGCTCACCACTATACTGAAAACATCTAGTGACGACCCTGACCGAGTCAAGACAGCTCACCACTATACTGAAAACATCTAGTCACGACCCTGACCGAGTCAAGACAGCTCACCACTATACGGAAAACATCTAGTGACGACCCTGACCGAGTCAAGACAGCTCACCACTATACTGAAAACATCTAGTCACAACCCTGACCGAGTCAAGACAGCTCACATCTATACTGAAAACATCTAGTCACGACCCTGACCGAGTCAAGACAGCTCACCACTATACTGAAAACATCTAGTCAAGACCCTGACCGAGTCAAGACAGCTCACCACTATACTGAAAACATCTAGTCGCGAACCTGACCGAGTCAAGACAGCTCACCACTATACTGAAAACATCTAGTGACGACCCTGACCGAGTCAAGACAGCTCACCACTATACTGAAAACATCTAGTGACGACCCTGACCGAGTCAAGACAGCTCACCACTATACTGAAAACATCTAGTCACAACCCTGACCAAGTCAAGACAGCTCACCACTATACTGAAAACATCTAGTCACGACCCTGACCGAGTCAAGACAGCTCACCACTATACTGAAAACATCTAGTGACGACCCTGACCGAGTCAAGACAGCTCACCACTATACTGAAAACATCTAGTCACAACCCTGACCAAGTCAAGACAGCTCACCACTATACTGAAAACATCTAGTCACAACCCTGACCAAGTCAAGACAGCTCACCACTATACTGAAAACATCTAGTCACAACCCTGACCAAGTCAAGACAGCTCACCACTATACTGAAAACATCTAGTCACAACCCTGACCAAGTCAAGACAGCTCACCACTATACTGAAAACATCTAGTCACGACCCTGACCGAGTCAAGACAGCTCACCACTATACTGAAAACATCTAGTGACGACCCTGACCGAGTCAAGACAGCTCACCACTATACTGAAAACATCTAGTGACGACCCTGACCGAGTCAAGACAGCTCACCACTATACTGAAAACATCTAGTCACGACCCTGACCGAGTCAAGACAGCTCACCACTATACGGAAAACATCTAGTGACGACCCTGACCGAGTCAAGACAGCTCACCACTATACTGAAAACATCTAGTCACAAAACTGACCGAGTCAAGACAGCTCACATCTATACTGAAAACATCTAGTCACGACCCTGACCGAGTCAAGACAGCTCACCACTACACTGAAAACATCTAGTGACGACCCTGACCGAGTCAAGACAGCTCACCACTATAATGAAAACATCTAGTCACAACCCTGACCGAGACAAGACAGCTCACCACTATACTGAAAACATCTAGTGACGACCCTGACCGAGTCAAGACAGCTCACCACTATAATGAAAACATCTAGTCACAACCCTGACTGAGTCAAGACAGCTCACCACTATACTGAAAACATCTAGTGACGACCCTGACCGAGTCAAGACAGCTCACCACTATAATGAAAACATATAGTCACGACCCTGACCGAGTCAAGACAGCTCACCGCTGTACTGAAAACATCTAGTCACAACCCTGACCGAGTCAAGACAGCTCACCACTATAATGAAAACATCTAGTGACGACCCTGACCGAGTCAAGACAGCTCACCACTATACTGAAAACATCTAGTCACGACCCTGACCGAGTCAAGACAGCTCACCACTATACTGAAAACATCTAGTGACGACCCTGACCGAGTCAAGACAGCTCACCACTATACTGAAAACATCTAGTGACGACCCTGACCGAGTCAAGACAGCTCACCACTATACTGAAAACATCTAGTCACGACCCTGACCGAGTCAAGACAGCTCACCACTATACGGAAAACATTTAGTGACGACCCTGACCGAGTCAATACAGCTCACCACTATACTGAAAACATCTAGTGACGACCCTGACCGAGTCAAGACAGCTCACCACTATACTGAAAACATCTAGTCACGACCCTGACCGAGTCAAGACAGCTCACCACTATACGGAAAACATCTAGTGACGACCCTGACCGAGTCAAGACAGCTCACCACTATACTGAAAACATCTAGTCACAACCCTGACCGAGTCAAGACAGCTCACATCTATACTGAAAACATCTAGTCACGACCCTGACCGAGTCAAGACAGCTCACCACTATACTGAAAACATCTAGTCACGACCCTGACCGAGTCAAGACAGCTCACCACTATACTGAAAACATCTAGTCGCGAACCTGACCGAGTCAAGACAGCTCACCACTATACTGAAAACATCTAGTGACGACCCTGACCGAGTCAAGACAGCTCACCACTATACTGAAAACATCTAGTGACGACCCTGACCGAGTCAAGACAGCTCACCACTATACTGAAAACATCTAGTCACAACCCTGACCAAGTCAAGACAGCTCACCACTATACTGAAAACATCTAGTCACGACCCTGACCGAGTCAAGACAGCTCACCACTATACTGAAAACATCTAGTGACGACCCTGACCGAGTCAAGACAGCTCACCACTATACTGAAAACATCTAGTCACAACCCTGACCAAGTCAAGACAGCTCACCACTATACTGAAAACATCTAGTCACAACCCTGACCAAGTCAAGACAGCTCACCACTATACTGAAAACATCTAGTCACAACCCTGACCAAGTCAAGACAGCTCACCACTATACTGAAAACATCTAGTCACAACCCTGACCAAGTCAAGACAGCTCACCACTATACTGAAAACATCTAGTCACGACCCTGACCGAGTCAAGACAGCTCACCACTATACTGAAAACATCTAGTGACGACCCTGACCGAGTCAAGACAGCTCACCACTATACTGAAAACATCTAGTGACGACCCTGACCGAGTCAAGACAGCTCACCACTATACTGAAAACATCTAGTCACGACCCTGACCGAGTCAAGACAGCTCACCACTATACGGAAAACATCTAGTGACGACCCTGACCGAGTCAAGACAGCTCACCACTATACTGAAAACATCTAGTCACAAAACTGACCGAGTCAAGACAGCTCACATCTATACTGAAAACATCTAGTCACGACCCTGACCGAGTCAAGACAGCTCACCACTATACTGAAAACATCTAGTCACGACCCTGACCGAGTCAAGACAGCTCACCACTATACTGAAAACATCTAGTCGTGACCCTGACCGAGTCAAGACAGCTCACCACTATACTGAAAACATCTAGTGACGACCCTGACCGAGTCAAGACAGCTCACCACTATACTGAAAACATCTAGTGACGACCCTGACCGAGTCAAGACAGCTCACCACTATACTGAAAACATCTAGTCACAACCCTGACCGAGTCAAGACAGCTCACCACTATACTGAAAACATCTAGTCACAACCCTGACCGAGTCAAGACAGCTCACCACTATACTGAAAACATCTAGTGACGACCCTGACCGAGTCAAGACAGCTCACATCTATACTGAAAACATCTAGTCACGACCCTGACCGAGTCAAGACAGCTCACCACTACACTGAAAACATCTAGTGACGACCCTGACCGAGTCAAGACAGCTCACCACTATAATGAAAACATCTAGTCACAACCCTGACCGAGACAAGACAGCTCACCACTATACTGAAAACATCTAGTGACGACCCTGACCGAGTCAAGACAGCTCACCACTATAATGAAAACATCTAGTCACAACCCTGACTGAGTCAAGACAGCTCACCACTATACTGAAAACATCTAGTGACGACCCTGACCGAGTCAAGACAGCTCACCACTATAATGAAAACATATAGTCACGACCCTGACCGAGTCAAGACAGCTCACCGCTGTACTGAAAACATCTAGTCACAACCCTGACCGAGTCAAGACAGCTCACCACTATAATGAAAACATCTAGTGACGACCCTGACCGAGTCAAGACAGCTCACCACTATACTGAAAACATCTAGTCACGACCCTGACCGAGTCAAGACAGCTCACCACTATACTGAAAACATCTAGTGACGACCCTGACCGAGTCAAGACAGCTCACCACTATACTGAAAACATCTAGTGACGACCCTGACCGAGTCAAGACAGCTCACCACTATACTGAAAACATCTAGTCACGACCCTGACCGAGTCAAGACAGCTCACCACTATACGGAAAACATCTAGTGACGACCCTGACCGAGTCAATACAGCTCACCACTATACTGAAAACATCTAGTGACGACCCTGACCGAGTCAAGACAGCTCACCACTATACTGAAAACATCTAGTCACGACCCTGACCGAGTCAAGACAGCTCACCACTATACGGAAAACATCTAGTGACGACCCTGACCGAGTCAAGACAGCTCACCACTATACTGAAAACATCTAGTCACAACCCTGACCGAGTCAAGACAGCTCACATCTATACTGAAAACATCTAGTCACGACCCTGACCGAGTCAAGACAGCTCACCACTATACTGAAAACATCTAGTCACGACCCTGACCGAGTCAAGACAGCTCACCTCTATACTGAAAACATCTAGTCGCGAACCTGACCGAGTCAAGACAGCTCACCACTATACTGAAAACATCTAGTGACGACCCTGACCGAGTCAAGACAGCTCACCACTATACTGAAAACATCTAGTGACGACCCTGACCGAGTCAAGACAGCTCACCACTATACTGAAAACATCTAGTCACAACCCTGACCAAGTCAAGACAGCTCACCACTATACTGAAAACATCTAGTCACGACCCTGACCGAGTCAAGACAGCTCACCACTATACTGAAAACATCTAGTGACGACCCTGACCGAGTCAAGACAGCTCACCACTATACTGAAAACATCTAGTCACAACCCTGACCAAGTCAAGACAGCTCACCACTATACTGAAAACATCTAGTCACAACCCTGACCAAGTCAAGACAGCTCACCACTATACTGAAAACATCTAGTCACAACCCTGACCAAGTCAAGACAGCTCACCACTATACTGAAAACATCTAGTCACAACCCTGACCAAGTCAAGACAGCTCACCACTATACTGAAAACATCTAGTCACGACCCTGACCGAGTCAAGACAGCTCACCACTATACTGAAAACATCTAGTGACGACCCTGACCGAGTCAAGACAGCTCACCACTATACTGAAAACATCTAGTGACGACCCTGACCGAGTCAAGACAGCTCACCACTATACTGAAAACATCTAGTGACGACCCTGACCGAGTCAAGACAGCTCACCACTATACTGAAAACATCTAGTCACGACCCTGACCGAGTCAAGACAGCTCACCACTATACGGAAAACATCTAGTGACGACCCTGACCGAGTCAAGACAGCTCACCACTATACTGAAAACATCTAGTCACAAAACTGACCGAGTCAAGACAGCTCACATCTATACTGAAAACATCTAGTCCACGACCCTGACCGAGTCAAGACAGCTCACCACTATACTGAAAACATCTAGTCACGACCCTGACCGAGTCAAGACAGCTCACCACTATACTGAAAACATCTAGTCGTGACCCTGACCGAGTCAAGACAGCTCACCACTATACTGAAAACATCTAGTCACGACCCTGACCGAGTCAAGACAGCTCACCACTATACTGAAAACATCTAGTCACGAACCCTGACCGAGTCAAGACATCTCACACGATACTGACAACTCTATCCGACCCTGACCGAGTCAAGACAGCTCACCACTATACTGAAAAACAATCTAGTCACGACCCTGACCGAGTCAAGACAGCTCACCACTATACTGAAAACATCTAGTCACGACCCTGACCGAGTCAAGACAGCTCACCACCTATACTGAAAACATCTAGTCACGACCCTGACCGAGTCAAGACATCTCACCACTTATTACTGAAAACATCTAGTGGCTGACCCTGACCGAGTCAAGACAGCTCACCACATACTGAAAACATCTAGTCACGACCCTGACCGAGTCAAGACAGCTCACCACTATACTGAAAACATCTAGTCGACGACCCTGACCGAGTCAAGACAGCTCACCACTATACTGAAAACATCTAGTTCACGACCCTGACCGAGTCAAGACAGCTCACCACTATACTGAAAACATCTAGTGACGACCCTGACCGGTCAAGACAGCTCACCACTATACTGAAAACATCTAGTCGACTATACTGAAACATCTAGTCACGACCCTGACGAGTCAAGACAGCTCACCATCTATACTGAAAACATCTAGTCACGACCCTGACCGAGTCAAGACAGCTCACCACTATACTGAAAACATCTAGTCACGACCCTGACCGAGTCAAGACAGCTCACCACTATACTGAAAACATCTAGTCGACGAACCCTGACCGAGTCAAGACAGCTCACCACTATACTGAAAACATCTAGTGACGACCCTGACCGAGTCAAGACAGCTCACCACTATACTGAAAACATCTAGTGACGACCCTGACCGAGTCAAGACAGCTCACCACTATACTGAAAACATCTAGTCACAACCCTGACCAAGTCAAGACAGCTCACCACTATACTGAAAACATCTAGTACGACCCCTGACCGAGTCAAGACAGCTCACCACTATACTGAAAACATCTAGTGACGACCCTGACCGAGTCAAGACAGCTCACCACTATACTGAAACATCTAGTCACACCCTGACCAAGTCAAGACAGCTCACCACTATACTGAAAACATCTAGTCACAACCCTGACCAAGTCAAGACAGCTCACCACTATACTGAAAACATCTAGTCACAACCCTGACCAAGTCAAGACAGCTCACCACTATACTGAAAACATCTAGTCACGACCCTGACCAAGTCAAGACAGCTCACCACTATACTGAAAACATCTAGTCACGACCCTGACCGAGTCAAGACAGCTCACCACTATACTGAAAACATCTAGTGACGACCCTGACCGAGTCAAGACAGCTCACCACTATACTGAAAACATCTAGTGACGACCCTGACCGAGTCAAGACAGCTCACCACTATACTGAAAACATCTAGTCACGACCCTGACCGAGTCAAGACAGCTCACCACTATACTGAAAACATCTAGTGACGACCCTGACCGAGTCAAGACAGCTCACCACTATACTGAAAACATCTAGTGACGACCCTGACCGAGTCAAGACAGCTCACCACTATACTGAAAACATCTAGTGACGACCCTGACCGAGTCAAGACAGCTCACCACTATACTGAAAACATCTAGTCACAACCCTGACCGAGTCAAGACAGCTCACCACTATACTGAAAACATCTAGTCACAACCCTGACCGAGTCAAGACAGCTCAACACTATACTGAAAACATCTAGTCACGACCCTGACCGAGTCAAGACAGCTCACCACTATACTGAAAACATCTAGTCACGACCCTGACCGAGTCAAGACAGCTCACCACTATACTGAAAACATCTAGTGACGACCCTGACCGAGTCAAGACAGCTCACCACTATACTGAAAACATCTAGTCACGACCCTGACCGAGTCAAGACAGCTCACCACTATACGGAAAACATCTAGTGACGACCCTGACCGAGTCAAGACAGCTCACCACTATACTGAAAACATCTAGTCACAAAACTGACCGAGTCAAGACAGCTCACATCTATACTGAAAACATCTAGTCACGACCCTGACCGAGTCAAGACAGCTCACCACTATACTGAAAACATCTAGTCGCGACCCTGACCGAGTCAAGACAGCTCACCACTATACTGAAAACATCTAGTGACGACCCTGACCGAGTCAAGACAGCTCACCACTATACTGAAAACATCTAGTGACGACCCTGACCGAGTCAAGACAGCTCACCACTATACTGAAAACATCTAGTCACAACCCTGACCGAGTCAAGACAGCTCACCACTATACTGAAAACATCTAGTGACGACCCTGACCGAGTCAAGACAGCTCACCACTATACTGAAAACATCTAGTCACGACCCTGACCGAGTCAAGACAGCTCACCACTATACGGAAAACATCTAGTGACGACCCTGACCGAGTCAAGACAGCTCACCACTATACTGAAAACATCTAGTCACAAAACTGACCGAGTCAAGACAGCTCACATCTATACTGAAAACATCTAGTCACGACCCTGACCGAGTCAAGACAGCTCACCACTATACTGAAAACATCTAGTCACGACCCTGACCGAGTCAAGACAGCTCACCACTATACTGAAAACATCTAGTCGTGACCCTGACCGAGTCAAGACAGCTCACCACTATACTGAAAACATCTAGTGACGACCCTGACCGAGTCAAGACAGCTCACCACTATACTGAAAACATCTAGTGACGACCCTGACCGAGTCAAGACAGCTCACCACTATACTGAAAACATCTAGTCACAACCCTGACCGAGTCAAGACAGCTCACCACTATACTGAAAACATCTAGTCACAACCCTGACCGAGTCAAGACAGCTCAACACTATACTGAAAACATCTAGTCACGACCCTGACCGAGTCAAGACAGCTCACCACTATACTGAAAACATCTAGTCACGACCCTGACCGAGTCAAGACAGCTCACCACTATACTGAAAACATCTAGTGACGACCCTGACCGAGTCAAGACAGCTCACCACTATACTGAAAACATCTAGTCACGACCCTGACCGAGTCAAGACAGCTCACCACTATACGGAAAACATCTAGTGACGACCCTGACCGAGTCAAGACAGCTCACCACTATACTGAAAACATCTAGTCACAAAACTGACCGAGTCAAGACAGCTCACATCTATACTGAAAACATCTAGTCACGACCCTGACCGAGTCAAGACAGCTCACCACTATACTGAAAACATCTAGTCGCGACCCTGACCGAGTCAAGACAGCTCACCACTATACTGAAAACATCTAGTGACGACCCTGACCGAGTCAAGACAGCTCACCACTATACTGAAAACATCTAGTGACGACCCTGACCGAGTCAAGACAGCTCACCACTATACTGAAAACATCTAGTCACAACCCTGACCGAGTCAAGACAGCTCACCACTATACTGAAAACATCTAGTCACAACCCTGACCGAGTCAAGACAGCTCAACACTATACTGAAAACATCTAGTCACGACCCTGACCGAGTCAAGACAGCTCACCACTATACTGAAAACATCTAGTGACGACCCTGACCGAGTCAAGACAGCTCACCACTATACTGAAAACATCTAGTCACGACCCTGACCGAGTCAAGACAGCTCACCACTATACGGAAAACATCTAGTGACGACCCTGACCGAGTCAAGACAGCTCACCACTATACTGAAAACATCTAGTCACGACCCTGACCGAGTCAAGACAGCTCACCACTATACGGAAAACATCTAGTGACGACCCTGACCGAGTCAAGACAGCTCACCACTATACTGAAAACATCTAGTCACAACCCTGACCGAGTCAAGACAGCTCACATCTATACTGAAAACATCTAGTCACGACCCTGACCGAGTCAAGACAGCTCACCACTATACTGAAAACATCTAGTCACGACCCTGACCGAGTCAAGACAGCTCACCACTATACTGAAAACATCTAGTCGCGAACCTGACCGAGTCAAGACAGCTCACCACTATACTGAAAACATCTAGTGACGACCCTGACCGAGTCAAGACAGCTCACCACTATACTGAAAACATCTAGTGACGACCCTGACCGAGTCAAGACAGCTCACCACTATACTGAAAACATCTAGTCACAACCCTGACCAAGTCAAGACAGCTCACCACTATACTGAAAACATCTAGTCACGACCCTGACCGAGTCAAGACAGCTCACCACTATACTGAAAACATCTAGTGACGACCCTGACCGAGTCAAGACAGCTCACCACTATACTGAAAACATCTAGTCACAACCCTGACCAAGTCAAGACAGCTCACCACTATACTGAAAACATCTAGTCACAACCCTGACCAAGTCAAGACAGCTCACCACTATACTGAAAACATCTAGTCACAACCCTGACCAAGTCAAGACAGCTCACCACTATACTGAAAACATCTAGTCACGACCCTGACCAAGTCAAGACAGCTCACCACTATACTGAAAACATCTAGTCACGACCCTGACCGAGTCAAGACAGCTCACCACTATACTGAAAACATCTAGTGACGACCCTGACCGAGTCAAGACAGCTCACCACTATACTGAAAACATCTAGTGACGACCCTGACCGAGTCAAGACAGCTCACCACTATACTGAAAACATCTAGTCACGACCCTGACCGAGTCAAGACAGCTCACCACTATACTGAAAACATCTAGTGACGACCCTGACCGAGTCAAGACAGCTCACCACTATACTGAAAACATCTAGTGACGACCCTGACCGAGTCAAGACAGCTCACCACTATACTGAAAACATCTAGTGACGACCCTGACCGAGTCAAGACAGCTCACCACTATACTGAAAACATCTAGTCACAACCCTGACCGAGTCAAGACAGCTCACCACTATACTGAAAACATCTAGTCACAACCCTGACCGAGTCAAGACAGCTCAACACTATACTGAAAACATCTAGTCACGACCCTGACCGAGTCAAGACAGCTCACCACTATACTGAAAACATCTAGTCACGACCCTGACCGAGTCAAGACAGCTCACCACTATACTGAAAACATCTAGTGACGACCCTGACCGAGTCAAGACAGCTCACCACTATACTGAAAACATCTAGTCACGACCCTGACCGAGTCAAGACAGCTCACCACTATACGGAAAACATCTAGTGACGACCCTGACCGAGTCAAGACAGCTCACCACTATACTGAAAACATCTAGTCACAAAACTGACCGAGTCAAGACAGC
The DNA here is from genome assembly GCF_002021735.2 of Oncorhynchus kisutch. Lineage (NCBI taxonomy): Eukaryota > Metazoa > Chordata > Actinopteri > Salmoniformes > Salmonidae > Oncorhynchus > Oncorhynchus kisutch. Next base: position 76,706,340 of record NC_034187.2, read on the forward strand.
TCACATCTATACTGAAAACATCTAGTCACGACCCTGACCGAGTCAAGACAGCTCACCACTATACTGAAAACATCTAGTCGCGACCCTGACCGAGTCAAGACAGCTCACCACTATACTGAAAACATCTAGTGACGACCCTGACCGAGTCAAGACAGCTCACCACTATACTGAAAACATCTAGTGACGACCCTGACCGAGTCAAGACAGCTCACCACTATACTGAAAACATCTAGTCACAACCCTGACCGAGTCAAGACAGCTCACCACTATACTGAAAACATCTAGTCACAACCCTGACCGAGTCAAGACAGCTCAACACTATACTGAAAACATCTAGTCACGACCCTGACCGAGTCAAGACAGCTCACCACTATACTGAAAACATCTAGTCACGACCCTGACCGAGTCAAGACAGCTCACCACTATACTGAAAACATCTAGTGACGACCCTGACCGAGTCAAGACAGCTCACCACTATACTGAAAACATCTAGTCACGACCCTGACCGAGTCAAGACAGCTCACCACTATACGGAAAACATCTAGTGACGACCCTGACCGAGTCAAGACAGCTCACCACTATACTGAAAACATCTAGTCACAAAACTGACCGAGTCAAGACAGCTCACATCTATACTGAAAACATCTAGTCACGACCCTGACCGAGTCAAGACAGCTCACCACTATACTGAAAACATCTAGTCGCGACCCTGACCGAGTCAAGACAGCTCACCACTATACTGAAAACATCTAGTGACGACCCTGACCGAGTCAAGACAGCTCACCACTATACTGAAAACATCTAGTGACGACCCTGACCGAGTCAAGACAGCTCACCACTATACTGAAAACATCTAGTCACAACCCTGACCAAGTCAAGACAGCTCACCACTATACTGAAAACATCTAGTCACAACCCTGACCGAGTCAAGACAGCTCACCACTATACTGAAAACATCTAGTCACGACCCTGACCGAGTCAAGACAGCTCACCACTATACTGAAAACATCTAGTGACGACCCTGACCGAGTCAAGACAGCTCACCACTATACTGAAAACATCTAGTCACGACCCTGACCGAGTCAAGACAGCTCACCACTATACTGAAAACATCTAGTGACGACCCTGACCGAGTCAAGACAGCTCACCACTATACTGAAAACATCTAGTCACGACCCTGACCGAGTCAAGACAGCTCACCACTATACGGAAAACATCTAGTGACGACCCTGACCGAGTCAAGACAGCTCACCACAATACTGAAAACATCTAGTCACAAAACTGACCGAGTCAAGACAGCTCACATCTATACTGAAAACATCTAGTCACAACCCTGACCAAGTCAAGACAGCTCACCACTATACTGAAAACATCTAGTCACAACCCTGACCAAGTCAAGACAGCTCACCACTATACTGAAAACATCTAGTCACAACCCTGACCAAGTCAAGACAGCTCACCACTATACTGAAAACATCTAGTCACAACCCTGACCAAGTCAAGACAGCTCACCACTATACTGAAAACATCTAGTCACGACCCTGACCGAGTCAAGACAGCTCACCACTATACTGAAAACATCTAGTGACGACCCTGACCGAGTCAAGACAGCTCACCACTATACTGAAAACATCTAGTGACGACCCTGACCGAGTCAAGACAGCTCACCACTATACTGAAAACATCTAGTCACGACCCTGACCGAGTCAAGACAGCTCACCACTATACGGAAAACATCTAGTGACGACCCTGACCGAGTCAAGACAGCTCACCACTATACTGAAAACATCTAGTCACAAAACTGACCGAGTCAAGACAGCTCACATCTATACTGAAAACATCTAGTCACGACCCTGACCGAGTCAAGACAGCTCACCACTATACTGAAAACATCTAGTCACGACCCTGACCGAGTCAAGACAGCTCACCACTATACTGAAAACATCTAGTGACGACCCTGACCGAGTCAAGACAGCTCACCACTATACTGAAAACATCTAGTGACGACCCTGACCGAGTCAAGACAGCTCACCACTATACTGAAAACATCTAGTGACGACCCTGACCGAGTCAAGACAGCTCACCACTATACTGAAAACATCTAGTCACAACCCTGACCGAGTCAAGACAGCTCACCACTATACTGAAAACATCTAGTCACAACCCTGACCGAGTCAAGACAGCTCAACACTATACTGAAAACATCTAGTCACGACCCTGACCGAGTCAAGACAGCTCACCACTATACTGAAAACATCTAGTCACGACCCTGACCGAGTCAAGACAGCTCACCACTATACTGAAAACATCTAGTGACGACCCTGACCGAGTCAAGACAGCTCACCACTATACTGAAAACATCTAGTCACGACCCTGACCGAGTCAAGACAGCTCACCACTATACGGAAAACATCTAGTGACGACCCTGACCGAGTCAAGACAGCTCACATCTATACTGAAAACATCTAGTCACGACCCTGACCGAGTCAAGACAGCTCACCACTATACTGAAAACATCTAGTCGCGACCCTGACCGAGTCAAGACAGCTCACCACTATACTGAAAACATCTAGTGACGACCCTGACCGAGTCAAGACAGCTCAACACTATACTGAAAACATCTAGTCACGACCCTGACCGAGTCAAGACAGCTCACCACTATACTGAAAACATCTAGTCACGACCCTGACCGAGTCAAGACAGCTCACCACTATACGGAAAACATCTAGTGACGACCCTGACCGAGTCAAGACAGCTCACCACTATACTGAAAACATCTAGTCACAAAACTGACCGATTCAAGACAGCTCACATCTATACTGAAAACATCTAGTCACGACCCTGACCGAGTCAAGACAGCTCACCACTATACTGAAAACATCTAGTCGCGACCCTGACCGAGTCAAGACAGCTCACCACTATACTGAAAACATCTAGTGACGACCCTGACCGAGTCAAGACAGCTCACCACTATACTGAAAACATCTAGTGACGACCCTGACCGAGTCAAGACAGCTCACCACTATACTGAAAACATCTAGTCACAACCCTGACCAAGTCAAGACAGCTCACCACTATACTGAAAACATCTAGTCACAACCCTGACCGAGTCAAGACAGCTCACCACTATACTGAAAACATCTAGTCACGACCCTGACCGAGTCAAGACAGCTCACCACTATACTGAAAACATCTAGTGACGACCCTGACCGAGTCAAGACAGCTCACCACTATACTGAAAACATCTAGTCACGACCCTGACCGAGTCAAGACAGCTCACCACTATACTGAAAACATCTAGTGACGACCCTGACCGAGTCAAGACAGCTCACCACTATACTGAAAACATCTAGTCACGACCCTGACCGAGTCAAGACAGCTCACCACTATACGGAAAACATCTAGTGACGACCCTGACCGAGTCAAGACAGCTCACCACAATACTGAAAACATCTAGTCACAAAACTGACCGAGTCAAGACAGCTCACATCTATACTGAAAACATCTAGTCACGACCCTGACCGAGTCAAGACAGCTCACCACTATACTGAAAACATCTAGTCACGACCCTGACCGAGTCAAGACAGCTCACCACTATACTGAAAACATCTAGTCACAACCCTGACCGAGTCAAGACAGCTCACCACTATACTGAAAACATCTAGTCACAACCCTGACCGAGTCAAGACAGCTCACCACTATACTGAAAACATCTAGTCACGACCCTGACCGAGTCAAGACAGCTCACCACTATACTGAAAACATCTAGTGACGACCCTGACCGAGTCAAGACAGCTCACCACTATACTGAAAACATCTAGTGACGACCCTGACCGAGTCAAGACAGCTCACCACTATACTGAAAACATCTAGTCACGACCCTGACCGAGTCAAGACAGCTCACCACTATAATGAAAACATCTAGTCACAACCCTGACTGAGTCAAGACAGCTCACCACTATACTGAAAACATCTAGTGACGACCCTGACCGAGTCAAGACAGCTCACCACTATAATGAAAACATCTAGTCACGACCCTGACCGAGTCAAGACAGCTCACCGCTGTACTGAAAACATCTAGTCACAACCCTGACCGAGTCAAGACAGCTCACCACTATAATGAAAACATCTAGTGACGACCCTGACCGAGTCAAGACAGCTCACCACTATACTGAAAACATCTAGTCACGACCCTGACCGAGTCAAGACAGCTCACCACTATACCGAAAACATCTAGTCACGACCCTGACAGAGTCAAGACAGCTCACCACTATACTGAAAACATCTAGTCACGACCCTGACCGAGTCAAGACAGCTCACCACTATACTGAAAACATCTAGTCACGACCCTGACCGAGTCAAGACAGCTCACCACTATACTGAAAACATCTAGTCACGACCCTGACCGAGTCAAGACAGCTCACCACTATACTGAAAACATCTAGTCACGACCCTGACCGAGTCAAGACAGCTCACCACTATACTGAAAACATCTAGTCACGACCCTGACCGAGTCAAGACAGCTCACCAGTATACTGAAAACATCTAGTGACGACCCTGACCGAGTCAAGACAGCTCACCACTATACTGAAAACATCTAGTCACAACCCTGACCGAGTCAAGACAGCTCACCAGTATACTGAAAACATCTAGTGACGACCCTGACCGAGTCAAGACAGCTCACCACTATACTGAAAACATCTAGTGACGACCCTGACCGAGTCAAGACAGCTCACCACTATACTGAAAACATCTAGTCACGACCCTGACCGAGTCAAGACAGCTCACCACTATACTGAAAACATCTAGTCACGACCCTGACAGAGTTAAGACAGCTCACCACTATAGTAAAAAGTGCTGCTGTGATTTTTAATAACTGGTACAGTGTGCATCAGAGCAGGAGAGTATGACTAGATTTCCTCCTCGAGGTGTGTAGTGCCATAACACAGGGGGAGTGCTCATTGTTGAAGTGTTTAAGTAATTCTCTCCTGCTTCCCCACTGCTTTCACAGTTCTCTCAGGTTGATTCTTAAATGTTACCCTACTCCCTTCATGGCCATATGGGCCTATATAGGGAATAGGGTGCTATTTGGGATGTCGCCTCTGTTCTCTCTGCCAAAGGGGAACCTGCTAATTATATCTAGAACCTGAACAGTCAGCAGAATTACACTACAGACATTCAGGAGTGCTGTCCCATTCACATGCCTTTGTGTCATAAAGAGATAATTGAAGTGTGTTTGTGTGTATGAGCGCATGTGTGCGCATGTGTGTGTGCGTGCGTGCATTTGCACGTGTGTGTGTTTGTTCATCTGTGTCTCTCCCCCTCTCCGTTTCTCTTATTTTCATTCCTTTTCACTTTCCCTCCCACATGCCTATTTTAATTATTCAGCAGTGATTAACAGTAGGCTATATAGACTCATCTCCCGCTGTCACCATAGAAGGATGGAAGATAACAAGGGAACATGTTAATAATGAGGGAAGAAAGAGGGATGAGAGGAAAGGAAAGGAGCTACGGAGAACAAAGTAATGTCTACCTGGAGTTTTTGTGGCATTTCTATTTCTATGTTTTCTATGTTTTGATATCAGAGAATGCCCTGCAGTCTTTCTGACGGTGCGAGAGCGAGAGCAAGAGCGAGAGAGAGAGTCACTCAATTAGACCAGGTCAGCTAGCAATTTTTAGATTGATTTTATTAGTCAATCTCACTCAGATATCCTATTAACATGGCATGAGTCATGGAGAAAAAAATGTTGAATTGCAGGAGACTAGCTATAAAACTGTTACAACAACATAACAATCCCTGCCCCATGGCAAAATGTGTAGAAAGTAAGGAAATTAACTTTAAAACAAAAGAAAGTCTCACTTACCATGTAAAATGAATGGCCTCACATTGAAGGCATAAAGCTAAAGTTACAAAGCATTAACTTCTTTGGGACTGGGGGGGAAGTATTGAGTAGCTTGGATAAAAAGGTGCCCAGAGTAAACTGCCTGCTACTCAGTCCTAAAAGCTAGAATATGCATATAATATAATATATAGTAGATATGGATAGAAAACACTCTGAAGTTTCTAAAACTGTTTGAATGATGTCTGAGTATAACAGAACTCATATGGCAGGCAAAAACCTGAGAAAAAATCCAACCGAAATCTGAGGTTTGTAGTTTTTCAAGTCATTGCCTATCGAACATACGGTGTCTATGGGCTCATATTGCACTTCCTAAGGCTTCCACTAGATGTCCACAGTCTTTAGAACCTTGTTTGATGCTTCTACTGTGAAGGAGGGGGGAATGAGAGCTGAATGAGTCATGTGTCTGCCTGAGTGGCATGAGCTGATTACGTGCGCTCACGTGAGAGCGACCTGCGTTCCATCGCATTTCTACAGACAAAGGAATTCTCTGGTTTAAACATTATTGACGATTTATGTTAAAAACATCCTAACGATTGATTCTATACTTCGTTTGACGTGTTTCTACAAACTGTAATATGACCTTTCGTTTGATATTTCGCCTGGACTTGCCCGCTCGTTGTGAGTTTGGATTGTGTACTAAACACGCAAAAAGGAGGTATTTGGACATAAACAATGGACTTTATCAAACAAATCAAACATTTATTGTGGAACTGCGATTCCTGGGAGTGCATTCTGATGAAGATCATCAAAGGTAAGTGAATATTTATAATGCTATTTCTGACTTCTGTTGACTCCACAACATGGCGGATATCTGTATGGCTTGTTTTGTTGTCTGAGCGCTGTAATCAGATTATTGCATGGTGTGCTTTTTCGGTAAAGCTTTTTTTAAATCTGACACAGCGGTTGCATTAAGGAGAAGTGGATCTAAAATTCCATGCATAACACGTGTCTTTTAGCAATGTTTATTATGAGTATTTCTGTAAATTGATGTGGCTCTCTGCAAAATCACTGGATGATTTGGAGCTACTGAACGTAACGCGCCAATGGAAACTGAGATTTTTGGATATAAATATGAACTTTATCGAACAAAACTCTGTTTTTCTGTGACTAGCCACGGACCTAACATAATTGTTTGGTGTGCTTTCATCATAAAGCCTTTTTGAAATCGGACACTGTGGCTGGATTTACAACAAGGGTATCTTTAAAATGGTGTAACATACTTGTATGTTTGAGGAATTTTAATTATGGGATTTCTGTTGTTTTGAATTTGGCGCCCTGCACTTTCACTGTCTGTTGTTGAGGTGGGACGCTACCCATCCCACATATCCCAGAGAGGTTTAACAAGCATTACAAAGCATTATTCCAAGCATATAGGCTAACTTGCAAGACAAAGCATGAACAAAGAAATACTTACTAAGCCAGAGGCCTAAAAGCCTAGGAAAGTATAATTGATCATACAACCTTCCTCTATGGACTGGATAAAGGATGAGAAAGGCCAAAATAATTTAATTAAATGTACAGTACCTTGCAAAAGTATTCATCCCCCTTGGAGTTATTCCTATTTTGTTGCATTACTGTAATTTAAATAGATTTTTATTTGGGATTTCATGGAATGGAAATACACAAAATAGTCCAAATTGGTGAAGTGAAATGAAAATAATAACATTTTTTTATTATTACAAATTTTACAACGGAAAAGTGGTGTATTCACCCCATTTGCTATGAAGCCCCTAAATGAGATCTGTTGCAACCAATTATCTTCAGAAGTCACATAATTATTTTAATAAAGTCCACCTGTGTGCAGTCTAAGTGTCACATGATCTGTCACATGATCTCAGTATATATCTACATGTTCTGAAAGGCTCCAGAGTCTGCAACATCACTCATCAAGTGGCACCACCAAGCAAGCGGCACAATGAAGACCAATGAGCTCTCCAAACAGGTCAGGGACAAAGTTGTGGAGAAGTACAGATCTGGGTTGGGTTATAAAAAATATCAGAAACTTTGAACATCCCATGGAGAACCATTATAAAAAACCTGCCAAGAGTGGGCCGCCCACCAAAACTTACGGACCAGGCAAGGAGGGCATTAGTCAGAGAGGCAACAAAGAGACCAAAGATAAGCCTGAAGGAGCTGCAAAGCTCCACAGCGGAGATTGGAGTATGTGTCCATAGGGCCACTTTAAGCCATACACTCAACAGAGCTGGGCTTTACGGAAGAGTGGCCAGATAAAAGCCATGGCTTAAAGAAAAAAATAAGCAAACACATTTGGTGTTCGCCAAAAGGCATGTGGGAGACTCCCCAAACATATGGAAGAAGGTACTCTGGTCAGATGAGACAAAAATGTTGCTTATTGGCCATCAATGAAAATGCTATGTCTGGAGCAAACCCAACACCTCTCATCACCAAAGAACACTATCCCCACAGTGAAGCATGGTGGTGGCAGCGTCATGCTGTGGGGATGTGTTTCATCAGCAGGGACTGGAAAACTGGTCAGATTTGAAGGAATGATGGATAGTGCTAAATACAGGGAAATTCTTGAGGGAAACCTGTTTCAGTCTTCCAGAGATTTGAGACTGGGACGGAGGTTCACCTTCCAGCAGGACAATGACCCTAAGCATACTGCTAAAGCAACACTCGAGTGGTTTAAGGGGAAACATTTAAATGTCTTAGAATGATCTGGTCTAAGCCCAGACCTCAATCCAATTGAGAATCTGTGGTATGACTGAAGTGGAACCCTTCCAACTTGAAGGAGCTGGAGCAGTTTTGCCTTGAAGAACGGGCAAAAATCCCAGTGGCTAAATGTGCCATGCTTATAGAGAAAACCACAAGAGACATGCAGCTGTAATTGCTGCAAAAGGTAGCACTACAAGCTATTGAGTTTGGGAGGGGTGAATAGTTATTCACACTCAAGTTAAGTTTTTTTGTCTTATTTCTTGTTTGTTTCACAATAAAAAAAAATATTTTGCATCTTCAAAGTGGTAAGCATGTTGTGTAAATCAAATGATACAAACCCCCCAAACATCTATTTTAATTCCAGGTTGTAAGGCAACAAAATAGGAAAAATGCCAAGGTTGGTGAATAATTTCGCAAGACACTGTTTAACACCTGAAGGCGTAACCTTCTCAAACCAAAACCAACGACCATTGACCAATCAAACGATACCAAGTTTACAGTGTAACCTGACCACCAAGGCCCAATCTCCACAGGTTATCACAGAGATCATACATCCACATAGAGAGCATCAGAGTTATCCTCAGTGAACAACAACCACATATATCATACATCCACATAAAGAATGTCAGAGTTATCCTCAGTGAACAACAACCACAGATATCATACATCCACATAAAGAATGTCAGAGTTATCCTCAGTGAACAACAACCACAGATATCATACATCCACATAAAGAATGTCAGAGTTATCCTCAGTGAACAACAACCACAGATATCATACATCCACATAAAGAATGTCAGAGTTGTCCTCAGTGAACAACAACCACAGATATCATACATCCACATAAAGAATGTCAGAATTATCCTCAGTGAACAACAACCACAGATATCATACATCCACATAAAGAATGTCAGAATTATCCTCAGTGAACAACAACCACAGATATCATACATCCACATAGAGATCATCAGAGTTATTGTCAGCAAGCACATTTCAGATAGATAACAGACATGGATACTATAACATTATCACCCATTCAATAGTCAGTCCTCTGAATACTCTAATGACATGGCCTTTTGGGTGTCTATCTCCCCCCCCCCCCCTTATCTCTCTCTCCCACATCAGATTTTACAGCAGTCATAAATACCTGGTAAAAAGAGTCTACCACAACAAAAACCTTCTCTTTGTTCAAAACTAATAATCCCCAAAATGTGAGAACTAAACAATATTTATATTTTTGAGAATATGGGAATGGTCTGTGGACATTTAAAGAACAATCCTGTCAAAGTTGTTTGATTTTGTGGCATCATGAAGGACAGGAAACAGGCATAACTATATCTCTTATTATGTACATTTCCCAGCTGTCAGGTTTACATCAAAATATTGTGAAACTTATGTGTTTAAACATGAAACTACTTGTGAAAGATGTAATGTGATGTTAAACATCTAAATGAGAGTATGGATTTTCATATAAAGATGAACTAGTCAGTGGCTACACCCTCGTGAGGCCAGACATCATATTAGACGTCATCGAACCACCCCTTTTCTATGTGTAGTTGCCTGTCAGCACTCTATTGTATAGCTTTGTAATTTTGTTCGGTGTTCATTCTTTTAATAAAGAGAATGTACGCATGAGTATGAACGCGTGCCTTGGTCTCCTTCATACGACGAACTTGACACCCGTGGGCATGCATACCCGTACACTGTCTATGCACACTAGGACCACCCCCTGTATTTTGGTTAGTGCGCCAGGTGGTGCTAGTTAGGTAAGTTGTGGGTAGGTAGAAGTAGGGGCTTTGATATTTACTTTCTTTACATTGGTTCCGTTCAGCCCCTTTTCCCAAAAATTACCGTCTGACAGAATAAATTCCCTGTAAATGGTAATTCTCTGCCTTTTGTCATCCTTACTCGCACCTACTGTCCCATACCTACTGTCCCATACCTACTGTCCCATACCTACTCTCTCATACCTACTGTCCCATATCTACTGTCCCATACCTACTGTCCCATACCTACTGTCCCATACTTCTTTCACACCACGGGGAGTTGAGTTGCAGCAGGGTGTTGCGTTCCCTCTTCCAAGAGACGTACGTAACACAGTCATATCGGCTTCATCCAATACTTTTTGTTTGTATCATGAAGTAACCCAAATATCTACTGTTATGTAATTGTTTGTGATTATTTAGTTAGTGAATAAATAATGAAGTCAATTTGCTTATCGCTGATTCTTTATTTAGACTAGTGTTCATGCAGATATACAAGGGTTTGTGACATTCAGTAATGGGAACTGATGATATAATAATACATTAATGAGTGACTGTCATTGATGAGATATTAAAATATCTGACTAGTTATATTCAGATAATTGTACCTCTGTATACCTCAACATTATCCGTGGTGCCCCGACTTGCTAGTTATTTAATGTTTTTTGTTTAATTACGTAATAATTAAACTTAGAACTGATTTGATATTAACAAGTCTTCACATTTAATGATATTCCAGACGCGACAATACTTTAAGAGAGATATACAGTACATTTTGGCCCCTCAGAGGGCAAAGCTTGGCTAGTCCGTTGTGTTACCTGTGTTCCTGGACCACTTTCCATACAGCTCCATGTGACAGAGAGCACATCCAATAGGGCCGAGCCTAAAGTAGCCATACAGGGTGAGGGATGAGGAATGACACGTTAACATAATGAACAACATAAAAAACAGGAAGTGCTATACTTAACATACAGTATGTACACAAGGTGTGTTTGTTAAATCATTGTATATTCTACAATGTTGAAGCAGGGTGGTAAGAAAACCATCATACACAGGTTTCTTTGACTTCACAGTTGATCTAATTCACTCAAATCTATTTCTCCACTATATCAAGTGGTTAAGAGGACATACAGTCCTGTTAATAATTAAAATCCAGATCACTTCATCAGCAACCAGGCCTTCTCAATGAACGTCATCCAGATGTAATAAAGTACTCTGCCAAGTGTATCCCAAATGGCACCCTGTTCCTTATAAAGTGCCCTACTTTTGACCTGTAGGCCTCTGGTCAAAAGTAATGCACTATATAGGGAATAGGGTGCCATGTAGGACTTGTATAGGTCCTCCGTGTGCAGTGTGTCGTTGTCAGAGTTACTAGCTAGCAGCCCTTCTACTCTCTCACTCTCCCTGAGCTGCTTAACAGAGCACTCATTGACAATGACTCCGAAACTAAGGCCACTGATTTAGTACCACACAATACTGCCTTTTCAAATGCAGTGTCAGATCATGCCTTCTTATACGCCTCACATTGATTTGTTGAGAGGGAAACAGGACTCGTTGTGCTCCCAGCGAGGGGATCAAATAAACAAATAAAAGAGCAGAAATCGATAGGTCTCCAACTACATTTAATTTCATAGGTAGATAAATAGATAGACTTAGAGTGGAGACAGATACAGAGAGACAGACAGACAGACAGACAGACAGACAGACAGACAGACAGACAGACAGACAGACAGACAGACAGACAGACAGACAGACAGACAGACAGACAGACAGACAGACAGACAGACAGACAGACAGACAGACAGACAGACAGACAGACAGACAGACAGACAGGAACAGGCACACAGACAGGTACAGACAGAAAGATAGATTTAGGCAGACAGACAGGAACACAGACAGGTACAGACAGAAAGATAGATATAGGCAGACAGACAGGAATAGGCACACAGACAGGTACAGACAGAAAGATAGATTTAGGCAGACAGACAGGAACAGGGACACAGACAGGTACAGACAGAAATATAGATTTAGGCAGACAGACAGGAACAGGGACACAGACAGGTACAGACAGAAATATAGATATAGGCAGACAGACAGGAACAGGCACACAGACAGGTACAGACAGAAAGATAGATATAGGCAGACAGATGGGTACAGACAGGCAGGTACAGGCAAACATACAGATACAGGCAGACAGACAAATACAAGCAGAAAGACAGGTACAGTCAAACATACAGGTACAGGCAGACAGACAGGTACAGTCAGACATACAGGTACATGCAGCGAGACAGAGCTGCAAGCTTCAAATTGAGGTTATTATTTCTGATTAGAACCGACCACTGAAATTACCCCTCGATCACATTCGAGTGCTCTTTGAAACATACCATTTCATGACCCTCATAGCTACACATATTAAACACACACACACATACACACACGCACGCACACGCACACAGCGCACACACACACATGAATGCACAAAGACACACACAGATATGACACCCCAGAACACACTCACTCACAAACACTCGCCTTTCCAACCCACATGATCCCTGGGGATGAAAGGTGTGTCCAATCCCTTGCTGAAGTAATGATTTGAGCGCAGTGAGAGAAATGGATTAGACGTATGGGGGTGGACAGGGCCAGGGAGGAAATGAAAAGAATAGCAGCACATGGTTAGGTTAGTTCCCTGGACAACAGTGATCAATAAAACATTAAATGATTGCAGGACGGGGAACAAGATGCCATAGCCATCTGGAACTGACTGGTTATGGCATGAATCAATTTGAGATAGTCTCTGCAGAAATGCATCAAGTAGAATAACAGGAAGCAACAGGAGTGCTGTATCGTAGCCTAAAGAGTACAAAACTGGTTATGGTATCTATTTTGTTATGGTTCTACTGGTATGGTATAATATTGGTTTTGGTATGAATCAATTTGAAAGGTTCACTGCATAAATACAGTGGCTTGCAAATGTATTCAGAAACCTTGGCATTTTTCCTATTTCATTGCCTTACAACCTGGAATTTAATAGATTTTTAGGGGGGTTGTATAATTTGATTTACATGACATGCCTACCACTTTGAAGATGCAAAATATTTTTTATTGTGAAACAAACAAGATATTAGAAAATAAAACTTGAGAGTGCATAACTATTCACCCCCCCAAAAAAGTCAATACTTTGTAGAGCCACCTTTTGTAGCAATTACAGCTGCAAGTTTCTTGGGGTATGTCTCTATAAGCTTGGCACGTCTAGCCATTGGGATTTTTGGACAATCGTCAAGGCAAAACTGCTTCAGCTCCTTCAAGTTGGAAGGGTTCCGCTGGTGTACAGCAATCTTTAAGTCATACCACAGATTCTCAATTGGATTGAGGTCTTGGCTTTGACCAGGCCATTCTAAGACATTTAAATGTTTCCCCTTAAACCACTCAAGTGTTGCTTTAGCAGTATGCTTAGGGTCATTGTCCTACTGGAAGGTGAACCTCCGTTCCAGTCTCAAATCTCTGGAAGACTGGAACAGGTTTCCCTCAAGAATTTCCCTGTATTTAGCGCCATCCATCATTCCTTCAATTCTGACCAGTTTTCCAATCCCTGCTGATGAAAAACAATGCCCACAGCATGATGCTGCCACCACCATGCTTCATTGTGGGGATGGTGTTGTCTGGGTGATGGGAGATGTTGTGATTGCGCCAGACATAGCATTTTCCTTAATGGCCAAAAAGCTCAATTTTTGTCTCATCTGACCAGAGTACCTTCTTCCATATGTTTGAGTCATCTCGCACATGCCTTTTGTTGAACACCAAATGTGTTTGCTTATTTTTTTCTTTAAACAATGTCTTTTTTCTGTCCGCTGTCTTTTTCTGTCTGTTGGTTCTACTTCTTTCTGCGCTGATCTGTACTTCTCCACAACTTTGTCCCTGACCTGTTTGGAGAGCTCCTTGGTCTTCATGGTGCCGCTTGCTTGGTAGTTCCCCTTGATGAGTGGTGTTGCAGACTCTGGGGCCTTTCAGAACAGGTGTATATATACTGAGATCATGTGACAAATCATGTGATACTTAGATTGCACACAGGTGGACTTTATTTAACTAATTATGTGACTTCTGAAGGTAATTGGTTGCACCAGATCTTATTTAGGGGCTTCATAGGAAAGGGGGTGAATACATAGGAAAGGGGGTGAATACATAGGAAAGGGGGTGAATGCATATGTAAAGGGGGTGAATACATAGGAAAGGGGGTGAATACATAGGAAAGTGGGTGAATACATATGTAAAGGGGGTGAATATATAGGAAAGGGGGTGAATACATAGGAAAGGGGGTGAATACATAGGAAAGGGGGTGAATACATAGGAAAGGGGGTGAATGCATATGTAAAGGGGGTGAATACATAGGAAAGGGGGTGAATACATAGAAAAGTGGGTGAATACATATGTAAAGAGGGTGAATACATATGTAAAGGGGGTGAATACATAGGAAAGGGGGTGAATACATAGGAAAGTGGGTGAATACATATGTAAAGGGGGTGAATACATAGGAAAGGGGGTGAATACATTGGAAAGGGGGTGAATACATTGGAAAGGGGGTGAATACATAGGAAAGGGGGTGAATACATATGTAAAGGGGGTGAATACATAGGAAAGGGGGTGAATACATAGGAAAGGGGGTGAATACATATGTAAAGGGGGTGAATACATAGGAAAGGGGGTGAATACATAGGAAAGGGGGTGAATACATATGTAAAGAGGGTGAATACATAGGAAAGGGGGTGAATACATAGGAAAGGGGGTGAATACATAGGAAAGGGGGTGAATACATTGGAAAGGGGGTGAATACATAGGAAAGGGGGTGAATACATAGGAAAGGGGGTGAATACATAGGAAAGGGGGTGAATACATAGCAAAGGGGGTGAATACATTGGAAAGGGGGTGAATACATAGGAAAGGGGGTGAATACATAGGAAAGGGGGTGAATACATAGGAAAGGGGGTGAATACATAGGAAAGGGGGTGAATACATATGTAAAGGGGGTGAATACATAGGAAAGGGGGTGAATACATAGGAAAGGGGGTGAATACATAGGAAAGGGGGTGAATACATAGGAAAGGGGGTGAATACATAGGAAAGGGGGTGAATACATAGGAAAGGGGGTGAATACATAGGAAAGGGGGTGAATACATTGGAAAGGGGGTGAATACATATGTAAAGGGGGTGAATACATAGGAAAGGGGGTGAATACATTGGAAAGGGGGTGAATACATAGGAAAGGGGGTGAATACATTGGAAAGGGGGTGAATACATTGGAAAGGGGGTGAATACATAGGAAAGGGGGTGAATACATTGGAAAGGGGGTGAATACATAGGAAAGGGGGTGAATACATTGGAAAGGGGGTGAATACATATGTAAAGGGGGTGAATACATAGGAAAGGGGGTGAATACATTGGAAAGGGGGTGAATACATAGGAAAGGGGGTGAATACATTGGAAAGGGGGTGAATACATAGGAAAGGGGGTGAATACATAGGAAAGGGGGTGAATACATAGGAAAGGGGGTGAATACATAGGAAAGGGGGTGAATACATAGGAAAGGGGGTGAATACATTGGAAAGGGGGTGAATACATATGTACGCACCTCTTTTCCATTTGTTCTTTTTCATAATTCTTTGAAAAAAGTAATTCTTTTCATTTCACTTCTCCAGTTCGTACTATTTTGTATATGTCCATTACATGAAATCCAAATAAAATAAAATTAAAATTAAATTACAGGTTGTATTGCAACAAAATAGGAAAAACGCTAAGGGGGATAAATACTTTTGCAAGGCCCTGTACATAAACAACTACAACAAGGGACAATAGCCTTTTATGCTGACATAAAGAGGACACAAACTACATTGTTAGGGAGTTAAGGTTATGGTTTAACTCCACTTGAGGGGCCCAATGCAACCTCTAAGTCAAACGGACACAGCTCCCGTAACTGCAGACAACAGAGGTTATGGAGTATGTTGCCATTTTGATTACAGGGTGTGATGCCGTCTGTTAGCTGTTTGTCAAACTGAGCAAAAGTGAAACCGAAAGGAACCTTCTGGAAATGAACCTTACTTAGCACTGGGATTGGCGATGTACAGCACGGTTTTAGCCCATCATCCCTTGTCCTCAACACCCTGCATGTTGTGCGCCTACCAGATGGCAACATGCATTCGTATTGCCCCTAGTGAACATTGGAAATTGGCAAGGAAATAAAACGACTAGCCATCACTCAGCTTCAACACTGTAATAACAGCTTGACAGCCCATAATCCACTGGAGCTTGGGCTGGGGCCTCTCCACTCATCAACAGCTACAGGAACATGTTGCATTTACTGTAAATACGAAGGAGAGGACAATACATATATGGTATTACTGTACATACCACAGAGAGGACATACGTATATGTTATTACTGTATATACCACAGAGAGGACATACATATATGGTATTACTGTATATACCACAGAGAGGACATACGTATATGTTATTACTGTATATACCACAGAGAGGACATACATATATGGTATTACTGTATATACCACAGAGAAGACAATACATATATGGTATTACTGTATATACCACAGAAAAGACATTCATATATGGTATTACTATATATACCACAGATAAGACATTCATATATGGTATTACTATATATACCACAAAGAGGACATCAATATATGGTATTACTGTATATACCACAGAGAGGACATCCATATATGGTATTACAGTATATACCACAGAGAGGACATCCATATATGGTATTACTGTATATACCACAGAGAGGACATCCATATATGGTATTACTGTATATACCACAGAGAGGACATCCATATATGGTATTAGGGTTATTATTCCATTAGAATAACTCTATACGTACTGCAACCGAGTCATGACCTGGGTCATGAGTTGACATCCTGAAAGAGATATTGATACACAAGAGATTTGGAAGAGAAAAGCGAGAAAGGAAAGAGGAGTGTGAGATAGAGCAGAGGGATGGAGGCATGTGAGAGAATAAGAATGTTGATAAAGAAGACAGAGAAGGTTGTTTATCGGGGTGCTCCAATGAAAAACTCTTCTCATGTAAGGCTCAGTATAGGTTATAAAAAGTCCTCATATGTTGCCATTGAAGATCACTGTGAGATATGCATGTCAGCTTCGCGTGGTCTCATCCTTTACATGGCACACTCACACCATATCATCCATTCTACTCTAGTTCATTCATTAGGGTAGTGTGATTCACGTGGTTCACTTACAATGGCTCTAGTGTAAAGCATTGTACATATAGTACCACTCACAATGGTGCACTTGAAACCTATAACATTAGACCAGAGAAGTGGAGACATTGCTACAGGCTGTAGAAAGATGTACATGTGTAGCTGAAGGTATTGTCCTGTGCTTCAACCATCTGGTCCTTGAACCAGCACAGATCCAATGGCTAAACCCCACACTCACGCATACACAGATGTACGTACGCATGCTACAAAAACAGCCTAGAAACAGTATGTCTGGCGTCTGAAATGGCACTCTGTTCCCTTTACACTGTCCTCCTTTTGAGTCCTATTCCACACACAAACTGTCCCCATAGAAGAACCCTTTTTGGTTTCATCTAGAACCATTTCCACACAGGCTTCTACATGGAACCCAAAATGATTTTACCTGGAACCAAAAAGGGTTCTCCTATTGTGACAGCCGAAGAACCGTTTTGGAACCCTTTTTTTCTAAGAGTGCACTACAGGGGTGTGCATTGGTCAAAAGAAGTGTACTTATAGGGAAAAGGGTACCATTTGCATTGCAATCTGAATCAAAATCGTAATCCCATCAGTGTTATACCCTCAGGTTTGGGCTTTTCAAGATGTTGCAGCTTTACCGTTGAGTGAAACATCAATACCATCACTCTATGCCGAGGGGGACTTGATTCCACCTTACATGGCTCAGGTTAGTTTTGAATTGGGCCCAAAATGTAATGGATATTTTCTGCTCCACATTTAGCGCTGCACCTTTGGCTGTCAGGGCAAATAGCTCTCAAATATTACAGCTAAGAGCCCTTGAAAAAGAGTTGCATAACAACTTGGTTTCTGATGTGTGATTGCTCTTGGCATGTTGAGAGAGATAGAAAGAGTGAGAGAGAGAAAGAGAGACGAGAGAGAGAGACAGACGAGAGAGAGAGAGAGAGAACAGAGATAGAAAGAGTGAGAGATAGAGAGAGTGAGAGAGAGAGAGAGAGAGAGAGAGAGAGAGAGAGAGAGAGAGAGAGAGAGAGAGAGAGAGAGAGAGAGAGATAGAGAGAGGGAGAGAGGGAGAGAGAGAGAGAGTGAGGAAAATAGAGGAAGGCAATTAACTACAATTTAAGCTCAGTGATAGCAGTTGTCATAAAGAGAACATCGATGTTTGCACCTGCATGCATAACATATGCACAAGCTGTAAGTAAGGTTTCCAGATTCTATTTGGGGAAGAGAAAGCGTGTGTGTGTGTGTGTGTGCGAGCGTGTGTGTGTGTGTGTGCGTGTGAGTGTGTGCGTGTGTGTGTGTGTTGTACTGTAGGTTGGAGGGGGAAATAGATGTAAATGATATATGTTTGTCCTTGGAAGCAACAATGTAAAAAGCTGTTAACAGATTTGCATTGAGAAAAAGAGAGGGAAGGAAGGGAGAGAGAGAGGGAGGAGGAGGAGAGAAAGAGAGGGTAATGGCTTCTACAGTGGATTAAAGCAGGCATTTCCTCATTAATAAAGCATTAAGGGTAGATTTAGGAACAAGCCTTTAACAGTTCTAGCCATTTTCCTCACATCGGTCTCTCTTCCTCTTTCCTCCTTTCTCTCTATATCTCTCTATCCTCCTATCCTCTCTCAATTCAATTCATTTCAAAGGGCTTTATTGGTATGGGAAACATAGGTTTACCCTACTGAAGCAAGTGAAATAGATAATAAACCAAAGTTAAATTAACCATTTAAAATGAACATTGCAAAGGAATGGAGACATTTCAAATGTTTCTCTCTGTCTCCTCTCTCTCTCTCTCCTCTGTATCTTTCTCTCTCTCTCCTCTCCCTCCTCTCTCTCCTCTGTATCTCTCCTCTCTTTCTCTCTGTCTCTCTCTTCTGTCTCCAATCCTTTCTCTCTGCCTCTTCTCTCTCTCTCTCCTCTCTCTTTCTGTCTCTCCTCTGTCTCCTATCCTCTTTGTCTCTGTCTTCTCACTCCATCTCTCCTTTTCTCTCCATCTCTCTCATTCTCTCTCTTTCATTCTCTCTCGCTGTCATCTTGTCTCCCTTCATAGCTAGTTTTGGGGAGGAAGGAAATGAAAGGCTCTGTGCTAAACAAGCAGGCAGACACTCCATTTTTGCTCCGGATATACTCCATTAGGGCTCAGAGTGCATTTTGTTTCCGCAGTGGATGCACAAATATAATAAGCACTGGAGTCGGGGGGGAAATGGAGCAGATTGAACATATATGTGTTCAGGTATTGAGATGGACAAAAATCCCTCTTCACTAAATTACCCGCATCCTCCCCTGACACTTTGTCTAAAGATATATTGTGCACGCAGGCTAAAGTGTACACACACATACACGCACACGCACTCACACACACCCACACCATTACACATCCCTTACCGTGGTGTATTTTGTCTGCGAGTGCTTGTGTGCTCATCTATGAGTCAACTTAAGAACAGAACTGGATTTAAACGCAGAGGGAATTGGGGAAGATGGAAATGGAGAAATCAGCATAGCAGTAGAGCAATATACTGTAGGAGCTGTAGTAATAGACCTAAGGTATTCTCTACAGCAGTATGCATGTGCATCTGAAGCATTATGGAATTTTACCGGCAGGGAACCATGTCAGTTATGTATGGATAGTATGATGCCACTAAACAGGAATGATATTACCTTTAGCCACAGGTCATTTTCAGTGGGGAACAACTTAACAAAACGCTATGCAACAAAACATTAGCATTCTTATTGATCAGGTCATTTAGTATCTCCAGAGTTCATTCCACTTTTAAAGGTCCAGTACAGCTGTTTTTTATCCTAAAATCAAATCATTTCTGGGTAACATTTAAGTACCTCGCTGTGATTGTTTTCATTTAAAATTGTAATAAATTTTTCTGAAAAAGCTTCTTAGGAAAGTGTTTTATTTTATTTATTTATTTCACCTTTATTTAACCAGGTAGGCTAGTTGAGAACACCTTTATTTAACCAGGTAGGCTAGTTGAGAACACCTTTATTTAACCAGGTAGGCTAGTTGAGAACACCTTTATTTAACCAGGTAGGCTAGTTGAGAACAAGTTCTCATTTACAACTGCGACCTGGCCAAGATAAAGCATAGCAGTGTGAACAGACAACACAGAGTTACACATGGAGTAAACAATTAACAAGTCAATAACACAGTAGAAAACAAAGGGGGGGTCTATATACAATGTGTGCAAAAGGCATGAGGAGGTAGGCAAATAATTACAATTTTGCAGATTAACACTGGAGTGATAAATGATCAGATGGTCATGTACAGGTAGAGATATTGGTGTGCAAAAGAGCAGAAAAGTAAATAAATATAAACAGTATGGGGATGAGGTAGGTGAAAATGGGTGGGCTATTTACCAATAGACTATGTACAGCTGCAGCGATCGGTTAGCTGCTCAGATAGCTGATGTTTGAAGTTGGTGAGGGAGATAAAAGTCTCCAACTTCAGCGATTTTTGCAATTCGTGCAGTAAACATCAAGTGCAATATCCCAAGCAAGAACTGTGTTAGGGAGTGGTCTGGGAGTGGTCTGAGTGGATAGGAGAAAACAGAAAATTTGTTGTTATTGGCAAATAGGTTTGGAACTCTCTTTCTTATTGGTCTATAGGTCAATAAAATGTCACAATAAGGTGCAGAGCATTCTATATGCCATCTGGGGGCAACAAGACCCCCAGCTCCACTAAAACCATTGACCATTGACCAAATAATTATGTGCCGTTTTCAAGAGATTGCTAAATAAATGTTTAGAGATATTTAGTAATGACTTTACGCATTTTGGAAGCTGGTTTTTTTCTGGATCAAACGCGCCAAATAAATTGACATTTTGGATATATATGGACGGAATTAATCGAACAAAAGGACCAATTGTGATGTTTATGGGACATATTGGAGTGCCAACAAAAGAAGCTTGTCAAAGGTAAGGCATGTTTTATATTTTATTTCTGCGTTTCGTGTAGCGCCTGCAGGGTTGAAATATGCTACTCTCTTTGTTTACTGTTGTGCTATCATCAGATAATAGCTTCTTATGCTTTCGCCGAAAAGCCTTTTTAAAATCTGACATGTTGGCTGGATTCATAACGAGTGTAGCTTTAATTTAGTATCTTACATGTGTGATTTAATAAAAGTTTGATTATGATATAATTTTATTTGAATTTGCCGTGCTGCGTTTTCCCTGGTTTTTGGCCAAGTGGTACGCAAGCATCCCTTATACCATAATAAGTTTACAGTCTGTTGGCCTTGAGATAAAAGCTGTTTTTCAGTTTCTCGGACCCTGCTTTGATGCACATGTACTGACCTCTCCTTCTGGATGATAGTGGGGTGAACAGGCAGTGGCTCAGGTGGTTGTTGTCCTTGATGATCGTTATGGCCTTCCTGTGACATCGGGTGGTGTAGGTGTCCTGGAGGGCAGGTAGTTTGCCCCCGGTGATGCGTTGTGCAGACCTCACTACCCTCTGGAGAGCCGTACGGTTGTGGGCGGAGCAGTTGCCGTACCAGGCTGTGATACAGCCCGACAGGATGCTCTCGATTGTGCATCTGTCGAAGTTTGTGAGTGCTTTTGGTGACAAGCCGAATTTCTTCAGCCTCCTGAGGTTGAAGAGACGCTGTTGCGCCTTCTTCACGATGCTGTCTGTGTGGGTGGACCAATTCAGTTTGTCTGTGATTTGCACGCAGAGGAACTTAAAACTTACTACGCTCTCCACTACTGTCCCATCGATGTGGATAGGGGGGTGTTCCCTCTGCTGTTTCCTGAAGTCCACAATCATCTCCTTAGTTTTGTTGACGTTGAGTGTGAGGTTATTTTCCTGACACCACACTCCGAGGGCCCTCACCTCCTCCCTGTAGGCCATCTCGTCGTTGTTGGTAATCAAGACTACCACTGTTGTGTCGTCCGCAAACTTGATGATTGAGTTGGAGGCGTGCGTGGCCACGCAGTCGTGGGTGAACAGGGAGTACAGGAGAGGGCTCAGAACGCACCCTTGTGGGGCCCCAGTGTTGAGGATCAGCGGGGTGGAGATGTTGTTACCTACCCTCACCACCTGGGGGCGGCCCGTCAGGAAGTCCAGTACCCAGTTGCACAGGGCGGGGTTGAGACCCAGGGTCTCGAGCTTGATGACGAGTTTGGAGGGTACTATGGCGTTAAATGCTGAGCTGTAGTCGATGAACAGCATTCTCACATAGGTATTCCTCTTGTCCAGATGGGTTAGGGCAGTGTGCAGTGTGGTTGAGATTGCATCGTCTGTGGACCTATTTGGGCGGTAAGCAAATTGGAGTGGGTCTAGGGTGTCAGGTAGGGTGGAGGTGATATGGTCCTTGACTAGTCTCTCAAAGCACTTCATGATGACGGAAGTGAGTGCTACGGGGCGGTAGTCGTTTAGCTCAGTCACCTTAGCTTTCTTGGGAACAGGAACAATGGTGGCCCTCTTGAAGCATGTGGGAACAGCAGACTGGGATAAGGGTTGATTGAATATGTCCGTAAACACACCATCCTCCTGGTCTGCGCATGCTCTGAGGGCGCGGCTGGGGATGCCGTCTGGGCCTGCAGCCTTGCGAGGGTTAACACATTTAAATGTTTTACTCACCTCTGCTGCAGTGAAGGAGATTCCGCATGTTTTGGTTGCGGGCCGTGTCAGTGGCACTGTATTGTCCTCAAAGCAGGCAAAAAAGTTATTTAGTCTGCCTGGGAGCAAGACATCCTGGTCTGTGACTGGGCTGGTTTTCTTTTTGTAGTCCATGATTGGCTGTAGACCCTGCCACATACCTCTTGTGTCTGAGCCGTTGAATTGCGATTCTACTTTGTCTCTATACTGACGCTTAGCTTGTTTGATTGCCTTGCGGAGGGAATAGCTACACTGTTTGTATTCGGTCATGTTTCCGGTCACCTTGCCCTGATTAAAAGAAGTGGTTGCGCTTTCAGTTTCACGCAAATGCTGCCATCAATCCACGGTTTCTGGTTTGGGAATGTTTTAATCGTTGCTATGGGAACGATGTCTTCAACGCACGTTCTAAGGAACTCGCTCACCGAATCAGCGTATTCGTCAATGTTGTTGTTTGACGCAATACGAAACATATCCCAGTCCACGTGATGGAAGCAGTCTTGGAGCGTGGAATCAGATTGGTCGGACCAGCGTTGAACAGACCTCAGCGCGGGAGCTTACGTCACTGAGTTTGGGTAATCCAAAAGTTACATAACTGATGACTATTTTGGATGGGTAATTAGTAACTGTAACAGATTACATTTAGAAAGTTACCTGCCCAATCCTGGCATGTAGTGAATGGAGTAAACTATAAAAACTGACATTACACACACCGGAGGTGCTCGTTACATTTAACAAACCAAACATTGAAATACCGTTGTAGAACAACCATAAAGTAAAAACCCAAACCGGTATTTGCATCAATACCAGTATATAGCAAAATACACCACCCAGCCCTAACGTCACTACAGAGTATTAGAACGCAGTTTGACATTTTCCCTTTGAAGCCATTGCCTTTGTCTGAAGAGGATTTATTGCTATGTTTCCCAACTCATTTTCTATGCAATTTAACCATATGGTTCATGGGTCCTGTTTGTCTCAGTTGGTAGAGCATGGAACTTGCAACGCCAGGATTGTAGCTTCAATTCCTATAGAGGATGGCCTTTTTCAGATTGTAATGTTATATTGTATTTAAATCTAGTTAAAAATATATATTGTAAGTGTATGGAACATGGCCAGTACTAAACAAGTGCATCAAAGGAGGAGTGCTGATCTAGGATCAGTTTAGACTATTAGATTCAAATAAATGGACAGGGTGGGACATGATCTGCACTCCTACTTTGTGATGCTTTGGGTGCCCAACACTTTTCATGAACTTTAAAATATTGACCTGAAGAGAAACATAGATTTGCATTAAAACCACATTGACCACCAACCATCTTCTCCTTTCAGTATTTATATTTTTGTTATAGCAGCAATCTGCAGTTGAAACAATAACAAAGAGTGATCCCCGCACCTGTTTCTGTAAAAAGCTTAAAACTTGAGAAACCACACTCAAATTCATAGACAGACCTAGAGTATTCATTCAAGGACTGGCCATCATGATATCAAAATTATAGTTTTAACCATTTTTTTCTACATGATCTTTGCTTACAAACATTGGAGCAAAACAAGCTTATTTAGTGTTCTGGTGCGGTGTGACAGTTGAAGTTCTATTCTTCAAGAATCAAAGGGTACATATAATTAATTTACAAGACAAAAATGGATGTATCAACTGCAGATTGCCCCTTTAAGCAGTAGTCCTCAACTCTGGTCCTGGATACCTACAGGGTCTGCATATTCCAGCCCATCTCTTTCACACCTGCTTCAACCAATCATAATAATCATGATAATCATGGTAATCAGCTATTGAATTAGATACATAGTGATGCTGTCACTCGTTTCCATTTTCCAACAAATTAACCAAAACTCCAATAACGCCTAAATAGAACTCTTGATCCACTGGGCGGTTTATTTTTCATAATTTATCTGCGGAGAAATGGCGGTTGTTTTGGTGATTGAAAAGCTGCGTTGCCGTGACAATTAGTGCTGGATCTGGGTGGTTTACTTTGTTTGTTTAACAAATTGTTCATGAGCTTGCAGGCATGGAGACATGAGTATTCAACAGCAAGAGAATCAGTCTCTAATTTGGGCTGCAGATGCAGAACTCAATGAGGGAGACGATAGACAAAAGACTAAGAGAGGAAAGGGAACAATAACAACCGATGACTCAAAAGCATTGGACAGGAAGATATGATAGATGAGTGAGGAGTGAAGGAGAGAGATGGAGGACTTGGGCAGAGTTGTCACAGGAAGGTGACAATGACAGAAAAGGGGACAGAGATTGAGGGCTTAGATCCTTATCAGTATACTGCACATACTTTGGATGCAAACATTTTTTGATGTTATACGTCTATGAGTCATAGCTTATATATGTAGGATATTTTTCTGTGTGTGGTATTATTCAGCAGATGTGGATTTGTGTGTCTCTATTTAGCGCTGTGTCTAGCTAAAAGGTCAGGCTGTAATCACAGGTATAAACACCAGTCTGCCCCAGCTCGGCCACACCTCCGTCCAGGAGACAAAGATGCACATCAATGGGAACAAAATGTCAGCCAGATTTCAAGTGTTGGTTGCCCATTATAAGGCCAGACTCGGCCCTGAATCAGATTATAAGTGTTCCCTTTATTCCCTCAGCTCCCTCCCACAGACAAGGTCAAACACACCAAACAAACACATTGGAGAATGTTGTTTTTGGAAGGAGGAATGTTTCACAAGACATTCAGGTGTGTGTTAGTGGATGTGTTTAATTAACTATACTTGTGTGGGCCAGAAGTCCCGACAAGAATGATAAACAAACAAAAAGTTGATCAACTGAGGACATTTTGTTAGTCCCAACAAGTTCAAATGGAATTTCTAGGGGGGTTAGGGTTAAGGTTTGAATTAGTGTTAGGGTTAGGTTTAGGGTTGGGATTAAGGTTTTTCAGTTAAGGTTAGTGTCGTGTCCTTGGCTATGCCGGATTAAGTGATATGATATGCTATTCGATAAAATAATTTATCCGTAATTAATATCACCTGATTGAGCTAATCATGGAAATGTAATTATCGTAAATACAGTATCTTATGCATTCTGAATTACCGCCCATTTGGAAAAGGAAAATGCAATAAATATTTACTCTGAGCTGCGCTTCAGGAGGTTGGTGGTAGATGGAAGACAGTGTTGCCAAACCGAGTCCTTTGTCCTTTGAAGAATGTCTCTGGTGGTCAATTGGAAACGTTGTAGTAACGTTGTTGTGTGGTAGATGGGATACTCTGTCTGATCCTTCCTAACCTTCGTTTGCAGCTGCTGTTGCTAACTCAACGGCTAGGAGGTATCACTTCTGTTGTGAATAAGAGTTCAAAAGTTCATACCACTCGCAACCACTTGGCTTCGTTCTGTAGTTATTATCTGAACCATTCTGACATAGGACCGTCATCCTACCTCATCAGAACAGGAAGTTATGTTGTCGTCAAGGCTTTATATAGGAAGGGAGAAGAGGGCATGTTTGAAAAGTTTTATAGCCCATGTCCCTTCACAGAGGCGGGCCACTGAGTGACCAGACCTAACTTATGAAAATCCACATCTCACATTTTAGAAGCTAAAATCACATTACCTCCCGTCACAAATAATGTAATATTCAAACATTTAAATTGAACAACAATTCCATGTGAATCTGATAACTCTGATGTGTAGACTTTCCACTGTAGAGTTTATGTCATCTTATCATTGATGAGAATGTCTCAGATGACAACCGAACTGACATCAAATCAAATCAAATTTATTTATATAGCCCTTCGTACATCAGCTGATATCTCAAAGTGCTGTACAGAAACCCAGCCTAAAACCCCAAACAGCAAGCAATGCAGGTGTAGAAGCACGGTGGCTAGGAAAAACTCCCTAGAAAGGCCAATACCTAGGAAGAAACCTAGGGAGGAACCAGGCTATGTGGGGTGGCCAGTCCTCTTCTGGCTGTGCCGGGTGGAGATTATAACAGAACATGGTCAAGATGTTCAATGTTCATAAATGACCAGCATGGTCGAATAATAATAAGGCAGAACAGTTGAAACTAGAGCAGCAGCACAGTCAGGTGGAAGTTGAAACTGGAGCAGCAGCATGGCCAGGTAGACTGGGGACAGCAAGGAGTCATCATGTCAGGTAGTCCTGGGGCATGGTCCTAGGGCTCAGGTCCTCCGAGAGAGAGAAAGAAAGAGAGAAGGAGAGAATTAGAGAACGCACACTTAGATTCACACAGGACACTGAATAGGACAGGAGAAGTACTCCAGATATAACAAACTGACCCCAGCCCACCGACACATAAACTACTGCAGCATAAATACTGGAGGCTGAGACAGGAGGGGTCAGGAGACACTGTGGCCCCATCCGAGGACACCCCCGGACAGGGCCAAACAGGAAGGATATAACCCCACCCACTTTGCCAAAGCACAGCCCCCACACCACTAGAGGGATATCTTCAACCACCAACTTACCATCCTGAGACAAGGCTGAGTATAGCCCACAAAGATCTCCGCCACGGCACAACCCAAGGGGGGGGGGGGGCACCAACCCAGACAGGATGACCACAACAGTGAATCAACCCACTCAGGTGACGCACCCCCTCCAGGGACGGCATGAGAGAGCCCCTGCAAGCCAGTGACTCAGCCCCTGTAATAGGGTTAGAGGCAGAGAATCCCAGTGGAAAGAGGGGAACCGGCCAGGCAGAGACAGCAAGGGCGGTTCGTTGCTCCAGAGCCTTTCCGTTCACCTTCCCACTCCTGGGCCAGACTACACTCAATCATATGACCCACTGAAGAGATGAGTCTTCAGTAAAGACTTAAAGGTTGAGACCGAGTTTGCGTCTCTGACATGGGTAGGCAGACCGTTCCATAAAAATGGAGCTCTATAGGAGAAAGCCCTGCCTCCAGCTGTTTGCTTAGAAATTCTAGGGACAATTAGGAGGCCTGCGTCTTGTGACCGTAGCGTACGTATAGGTATGTACGGCAGGACCAAATCAGAGAGATAGGTAGGAGCAAGCCCATGTAATGCTTTGTAGGTTAGCAGTAAAACCTTGAAATCAGCCCTTGCTTTGACAGGAAGCCAGTGTAGAGAGGCTAGCACTGGAGTAATATGATCAAATGTTTTGGTTCTAGTCAGGATTCTAGCAGCCGTATTTAGCACTAACTGAAGTTTATTTAGTGCTTTATCCGGGTAGTCGGAAAATAGAGCATTGCAGTAGTCTAACCTAGAAGTGACAAAAGCATGGATTAATTTTTCTGCATCATTTTTGGACAGAAAGTTTCAGATTTTTGCAATGTTACGTAGATGGAAAAAAGCTGTCCTCGAAATGGTCTTGATATGTTCTTCAAAAGAGAGATCAGGGTCCAGAGTAACGCCGAGGTCCTTCACAGTTTTATTTGAGACGACTGTACAACCATTAAGATTAATTGTCAGATTCAACAGAAGATCTCTTTGTTTCTTGGGACCTAGAACAAGCATCTCTGTTTTGTCCGAGTTTAATAGTAGAAAGTTTGCAGCCATCCACTTCCTTATGTCTGAAACACATGCTTCTAGCGAGGGCAATTTTGGGGCTTCACCATGTTTCATTGAAATGTACAGCTGTGTGTCATCCGCATAGCAGTGAAAGTTTACATTATGTTTTCGAATAACATCCCCAAGAGGTAAAATATATAGTGAAAACAATAGTGGTCCTAAAACGGAACCTTGAGGAACACCGAAATTTACAGTTGATTTGTCAGAGGACAAACCATTCACAGAGACAAACTGATATCTTTCCCACAGATAAGATCTAAACCAGGCCAGAACATGTCCGTGTAGACCAATTTGGGTTTCCAATCTCTCCAAAAGAATGTGGTGATCGATGGTATCAAAAGCAGCACTAAGGTCTAGGAGCACGAGGACAGATGCAGAGCCTCGGTCCGATGCCATTAAAATGTCATTTACCACCTTCACAAGTGCCGTCTCAGTGCTATGATGGGGTCTAAAACCAGACTGAAGCATTTCGTATACATTGTTTGTCTTCAGGAAGGCAATGAGTTGCTGCGCAACAGCCTTCTCTAAAATTTTTGAGAAAACATATTCATTAAGTACCACCGCATATGTTCAATTGTTCGGATTACCAGAATATAGTTCATTTCCCCCCCACAAACCAAGGTTTTTAAAAATGTAACGTCAGTAGAGTAGAGAGAGGAAAAAGGGGGGAAGAGGTATTTATGATTGTCATATACCTATCCCCCAGGCCAACATCATGACATTAGAGTAAGGGCTAAGGTTAGGGTTAGGGTGAGGATTTGGGTAAGGTTTGTGTCTAGGGTTAGTAGTTAGGGAAAATAGGATTTTGTATAGGACTGAATTGTGTGTCCCCACAAGATAAGTTACACAAGACTATGTGGGTGTGTGTGCGTGTGCGTGTGTGTGTGCAGTTTAGTGAAAAAGTGCTTAATAGTACCCTGAAATCATATTTGCCATATGCGTGTATACTTTTCACAGTCTTTGCCTAAGGAGACAGCTCTGGAAATGAAAAAATACATCTCAGGACCAAAATATGTCATCCGAAAAGTTATGTGTTTGACTCATCTGTTCATAAACATTCAAGGTGCTTTTTGACAATGGGTCCCATTATGTCTGGTGAAAATAAAACAATGCATTCCACAGTAAGATTCTCATACCAACGGTCAAGCATGGTGCTGGTAGTGTGATGGCTGCCTCAGGACAGGGACAAATTGCCATAGTGGAAGGAACCATGAATTCTGCTCTGTACCAGAGAATTCTACAGAACAATGTCAGGCCATCCGTTTGTGAGCTGAAGCTGAAGCGCAGCTTGGCCATGCAGCAAGATAATGATCCAAAACACACAATCAGGTCTATATGAAAATAGTTCAAAAGCAACCAATTAGAATTTTTGAAAGGCATGGTCAAAGTCCAGACCGAATCGGAATTAAGATGTTGTGGCATGACTTGAAACGAGTAGTTCATGCTGAAAACCCAGAAATGTCGCTGAGTTAAAGCAGTTCTGGATGCAAGAGTGGACCAGAATTCCTCCACAGCAATGTGAGAGACTGATCAACAACTACAGGAAGTGTTTGGTTGCAGTCATTGCAGCTGAAGGTGTCACAACTAGTTATTGAGTGTAATGGGGCCATTACTTTTTCACACAGGGGAATTGGGTGTTTCATAACTGTGTTAATTAAAATAAAATAAAGTATTATTTTTTTTAAATGTATTTATACACACGGTTTCCCTTTATCTAATATTAGGTATTGGTTGAAGATCTGATAACTTTCAGTGTCAAAAATATGCAAAAATTGAGAAACTCAGAAAGTGTGTAAACACTTTTTCACGGCACTGTATGTTCAGGTTACCTCAGGTGCAAGAGAACCCATGCTCAACTCAAGGAAGAAACAAGTGAAGCGAAAGGAAGAAGAATGCTGTGTATTTTGCGTTTGTTCATAGTGTGACTAGTGGATGCATGAATTTTGTAACTGCAGCCACCTATCCCATAAACAATGCATCTTTGTTGTGCCATCCATCCTCACGCTGCATGCCTGACTGAAGTCCTCTGACATTGCTGGCAAACGAAACACTTTACAAAATGATGGAGGTAATGTTTACCCTTGCATAAAATATCAATCTCCGTCTACACCACATTAGATCACCACAGAGAGATAGAGAGACAGAGTATGAGATAGAGAGACAGAGAGTGAGAGAGAGTAGGAGAGAGACAGACGGGTGGAAAGAGAGAGAGATAGATGGAGAAACAACTAACAAATGATCTAGTGGATATACTGTATTATGTTCTTCCCTTGTCTCCTAGATACTGTAGTCATAAAGTCTTAAAAATAAATGACGAACACTGTCCATTTAAAATATGTATAACAAGGACCCAAAGTTGTTCCTGACCTGGTCACATGGTCAGGAAACACACCTGGCCCTCCTGGTTTAGCTAACAATCCTTAAAATATTTCCAAATATAGTAGTTTAAATCTAATTTTTGTATTTTATGCTTTCTCTCTCATCCATTCTCTCTCAGAAAATGTTCCACTCCAGTAGGTAATTGTCAGAGGGAAGAACATGAGCTGAATTCTAAGATTTACTCTAGTGTGGGGAGCAGAGGAGGAACTATAGAGGGAGGGAGGGAAGGAAGAAGGGAAGTATCTGTGGTCATGCAACATGTGAAAGGAGTGAAAGTGTCTACCAACTGCAAAGCATGGTGCATGTATATATTTTATTGGCCATCTGATGAAGGCCTATTTACACTGAATAAAAATATAAACGCAACATTTACATTTACATTTGAGTCATTTAGCAGACGCTCTTATCCAGAGCAACTAGGTGTTGGTGTCACGCCCTGACCTTAGAGATCCTTTTTATGTCTCAATTTTGGTTTGGTCAGGGCGTGAGTTGGGGTGGGCATTCTATGTGTTGTGTTCT
This sequence comes from Oncorhynchus kisutch, assembly GCF_002021735.2. Classification (NCBI taxonomy): domain Eukaryota; kingdom Metazoa; phylum Chordata; class Actinopteri; order Salmoniformes; family Salmonidae; genus Oncorhynchus; species Oncorhynchus kisutch. The sequence continues at coordinate 76,737,924 of NC_034187.2, forward strand.
ATGTTTTCTATTTCTTTGTGGTTGGCCGGGTATGGTTCTCAGTCAGGGACAGCTGTCTATCGTTGTCTATCATTGAAATGGGGAAAATGCTATGCATTCAAAACTATGTATTCATGTGAATACTGTAGGTAGGATGGAACTGAAGAAGGGAGGGGTGACGGGATGAGAGCTCATAGCATGCAACACGTGTAGGGGTGGTTGCCTGGCTACCCATACTTATTGCTCCGCCCACGGACATTAGTTTCTCCTCCGCAATGAGTCTGGATGTAAAGTACCAGTCAAAGGTGTGGACACACCAACTCTTTCAAGGATTTTTGTCTTTACTTAAACTTTTTTCTACACTGTAGAATAATAGTGAAGACATCAGAACTATGAAATAACACATATGGAATCATGTAGTAACCAAAAAAGTGTTAAACAAATCAAAATATATATTTTCAATTTGAGATTCTTCAAGGTAGCCACTCTTTGCCTTGATGACAGTTTTGCACACATATAGAAAAACCCTGGAATGAGTAGGTGTGTCTTAAATTTTGACTGGTACTGTATGTCTTGGAGGCTCTGAGGCCAGGTTGGTTCGTCAAAATAATAAAGACCTATTTTTTTTATTCCATTTCCATTATATAACAATCCGAGTTGATCAATATATTTCATATGGCCAGTTAATTAATTCCTTTAATCATGCAGGATATATGTTTCCTATTTCTCTACACATGTATCTGACCAAGTGGGATATACAGAACTCTATGTTGCATACAGCTAATGTTGGCAACAACTCTCTGATGTACTGCATAGTGCTAATGTAGAGGACTGTGTAACCGACAGAGAGAATTCTTATGGCAAAGTGGGAGAGTGACTCACCATAGTGTCTATAGGTAGAGGAAAATGCTTTATGTTTGTGTGTGTGTGTGTGCATGCGTCTCTGTCTGTCTGTGTGAGCGTGTGTGTGTGTGCAGCTGCTTTGTAAGGATCAGGACTTTAATCAAATACATCACATTGTATTCTAAAATGACCTAATAATATAATGACATATTGAACAGACATATACTCCATAGTCTTGCTCCTCCAATCCTATTGTTCTTCTGTCAGAGTTGTGTTTCTATTTTATTATTTTTATTATAGATATATTATTTCTTTACTTTCTTAACACCTATTTTACTTAAAACTGCATTATTGTTTAATGGCTTGAAAGTAATCATTTCACTGCAAGGTCTACACCTGTTGTATTCAGTGCATATAACATTTGATTTGTGTGATGTTTTATTATACTGTGTGTGTGTGTGTGTGTGTGCGGGAGCATGTATGCTTGCATCAGAGGCTGGTGGGAGGAGTTATAGGAGGACAGTGTAATGAGCACATCCTCCTATACCTCCTCCTATCAACCTCTTCAGCTATACGTGCTTGTGTGTCATGCCTACCTATGTGCATGCATGTTGTGTTTGTGTGTCATGACACTGCAGTATGTACCACAGCTCTCAATGCAGTTCCTCTGTTCCTCTTTATGACAAAAAACATACATACATACACACACACTGACATCACAATATACAAACACACTGACATGAAAACACATACACACACTACAATCACAAAATACACACACACTGACATCATACACACACACACTGACATGACCACATTCACAAACACACACTGACATCACAAAATACACACACACTGACATGACAACACACACACACACACACACTGACATGACAACATACACACACACTGACATCACAACATACACACACATACACTCACATAACAACATACACACACTGACATGACGACATACACACACACACACTGACATGACAACACACACACACGTACAAACACAGACCGACATTCAAGCAGGCAGAATCCTATTTATCATGCATAGTGCTGTTCATCAAAAGTAGACAAGTGGAATGGCGTCCCAGTGTTTTGAGGATTACAATGTTACTCACACTGCCACGTGGAGACAGCAGACACTGAGCTGTGTAATTCATTGTCAACGATAAGTATTTATAAGCCTAGTACTGGATTACAGCTTCTGCACTCCTCACAACTGAGCTAGAGAAATGACAGCTCACCCTGGGAAGACAACATATATTTTCTGTAATAATAAGTGATATTCGGACTAAATGAGTTATAGTGGGAGACTGAAAGTGTAGCCTTCTATCAAGCATTTTCTGTAAGGGTAATTGTTCTGGTAGCTGTACTTCTGGACAAAGTATTATTTTGTCCTATGTGTCGTCTAGTGGCGAGTTTGGGTACTGTAGCTTTTAATTAGCTAACTTTCGGTTCAGAGCTATTTCCTCTTAGAACAATCCAAGCAACAACAACAGACATACAAGCTCCAATTTATCATTTTACTAGGCCTTGTTTAAAACTTTTTAAGGCTAGGGGGCAGTATTCGGAAGTTTGGATGACTGATGTGCCCAAAGTAAACTACCTGTTACTGTTGGAGCGAACCATTGAGGAAAGCTCAGCATTGCATGTAGATAGGTTTGGCTGCTAGGCTGAAGTAGCAAGGACATGAAAAATTAAGAGAAGATGATATCCAGGCCATATGACACCCATACCATACTCTATTTTTGAAAGAATACATTAAACAAGACCATACGTGCATTCATGACAGCTGAACGTGCTGTGGTCAGCAGGGTACAGGAAAAAAGATGTAGGCAAGATAACTGATGACTAACACGTAGAACATAGGCATGCAGTACATACATTATTTTTAGGACATGGAATGAGTTCTGCCATCGTTGTAACCAAAAGCAGATACTAAGGGGGAGTAACTTTATTTACATATGTGATGTACACAAATACTATGTATGTATAAAAGCAGAGCCAGTGCTAAGAAGCGGCGGCTATTCCGCGGACCAGCACGGCTTTTAATAACTTGTATTAAAGTCTACATTGAATTCACAACGTTCTTCTGAGAGTATTATATTTCTATAGACAGTATTATATTTCTGAAACAATTATCCACGACATTACTCAGGCCCAGAAGATAGGATATGCATATACACGGTAGTATTGGATAGGAAACACTATAAAGTTTCTAAAACTGTTCAAATAATGTCTGTAAGTATAACAGAACTGATTTGACAGGCGAAACCCCGAGGACAATCCATCCAGGAGTTTTTGTTTTGATATCGTTGGACTTTTCAATTATTTTCTATGGGAAAGCGTAATTATTAGGAACCAGATTGCAGTTCCAATGGCTTCCACTAGATGTCAACAGTCTGTAGAAATTCTTCAATGTTTTTTTTTAAAATGGAGAAGTATTCGACATTCTTTCTAAGTGTCGCTCCGAAGGACTCTAGTCTTTTGGTGCGAGTGAATGAGTGCGCGCTACTCATTGTTTTTCTCCGGTATTGAAAACAGTTTATTCCGTCTTATTCCGATTATTTACATATTAGGTTACCTGAGGTTGAATTAGAAACATTGTTTGAAATGTTTGGACCAAGATTACAGGTAACATTTTCAATTCTTTTGTAGGCATGTTGGGCGAGTTGGGACAGGTGTATTTCTTAATCAAACGCGCAAAATAAAAATAAAATTGAATATAAAGAAAGACTTAATCTAACAAAACAACCATTCGTTGTGTAACTGGGAACCTTGGGATTTAAAAAATATGAAGATCTTCAAAGGTAAGAGATTTATTTATCACCAATTCTGACTTTTGTGATGCATATGTTTTGTTGGAAAATGTTTGTGACGCGCTCCGGTGAGGGCGCGCAGTTGGTTATTTATCTCCGTTATTGAATATACTATTTTCCGTCTTAAAATTGATAGTTTATTTACATATTAGGGTACCTGAGGATTGATTAGGAACGTTGTTTGACATGTTTGGACCAAGTTTATTGGTAACGTTCGGGATTCATTTTGTATGCATTTCGAACGAGGGGAAACAGGTGGATAATTGAATGAAGAGCGCCAAATAAACTTACTTTTTTGGGATATAAAGAAGGACTTTATCGAACAAAAGGACCATTTGTTATGTAACTGGGACCCTTGTGATTGCAACCAGATGAAGATCTTCAAAGGTAAGGGATATATTATATCGCTATTTCTGACTTTCGAGATGCATCTGCTTGGTTGGAAAAGGTTTTTAATGCTTTTGTATGCGGGGCGCTGTTCTCAGATAATTGCATGGTGTGCTTTTGCCGTAAAGCCTTTTTGAAATCTGACAACGTGGCTGGATTAACAAGAAGTTAAGCTTTTAAATGATGTTTGACACTTGTATTTTCATGAATGTTTAATTTTAAGAATTCTGTCATTTGAATTTGGCACTCTGCAATTTCACCGGATGTTGTCGAGGTGGGTCGCTTGAGGCACGTCTAGCCCAAAGAGGGTAATTACCTTTTTGGGATAGGGGGCAGCATTTTCACTTTTGGATGAATAGCGTGCCCAGAGTGAACAGCCTCCTACTCTGTCCCAGAAGCTAATATATGCATATTATTATTAGTATTGGATAGAAAACACTCTGACGTTTCTAAAACTGTTTGAATGATGCCTGTGAGTATAACAGAACTCATATGGCAGGCGAAGACCTGAGAAAAATACAACCAAGAATTGGGACATCTGAGGTTTGTAGTTTTTCAAAGCTTGGCCTACCGAATACACATTGAGATATGGATGAGGTTGTACTTCCTACGACTTCCACTAGATGTCAACAATCTTTCGAAACTTGGATAAGGATTCTACTATAAAGGAGTGGCTCATGAGATCTCTTTGAGTCAGTGGTCTGGCAGAGAGCCTTAGTCTCATGACGCGCGCTCCCGACAGAGATACCTCGCGTTCCAGTGCTTTTTCTGAAGACAAAAATAATTATCCGGTTGGAACATTTTGATGTTTTATGTTAAAAACATCCTAACGATTGATTCCATACATCGTTTGACATGTTTCTAAAGGACTGTTACTGAACTTTTTGAGTTGTGTGCCTCATGAAGATGGATTACTGGGCTGAACACCCTAACAACAAATGGCTATTTGGACATAAACAATGGAACTTTATGGAACAAATCAGTCATTTATTGTCGAACTGGGATTCCTGGGAGTGCCTTCTGATGAAGATCATCAAAGGTAAGTGAATATTTATGGTGTTGTTTCTAACTTTGTTGATTCTAAAATGGCGGACATTCCTCTGGCTGTTTTGGGCTCTGAGCGCCGTTCTCAGATTATGCTTTTTCCGTAAAGTTTAAAAAAAATCTGACACAGCGGTTGCATTAATAAGGAGAAGTCTATCGTTAATTATGTGAATAACACTAGTATCTTTTATCAATGTTTATTATGAGTATTTCTGCAAAATCACTGAATGTTTTCGCATAAAAACATTACTGCACATAACGCGCCAATGTAAGCTGAGATTTTGGGATATAAATATGCACATTATCAAACAAAACATGCATGTATTGTGTAACATGATGTCCTATGAGTATCATCTGATGAAGATCATCAAAGGTTAGTGATTCATTTTATCTATATTTCTGTTTTTTTGTGACTCCTATCTTTGGCTGGAAAAATGGCTGTGTTTTTTTGACTTGGCAGGGATATAACATAATAATATGTTGTTCTTTAGCTGTAGAGATTTTTTTAAATTGGACACGATGGGTAGATTAACAAGATGTTTATATCTTTCATTTGCTGTATTGGACATTTTAATGTGTGAAAGTTGTCCCCTGCGGAATGTTGTCCCCTGCGGAATGTTGTCCCCTGCGCTAGAAAGGTTAAAGAAGCAATACAACTGACCTCCTTTAGAGTAGATGAGTATCTGGAGCATCAGCATTTGTGGGTTCAATTACAGGCTGAAGATGGCCAGAAATAAATGACTTTATTCTGAAACTCGTTAGTCTATTCTTGTCCTGAGAAATGAAGGCTATTCCATGAGAGAAATTGCCAAAAAACGGAAGATCTCGTACAACGCTGTGTACTACTCCTTTCACAGAACAGAGCAAACTGGCCCTAACCAGAATATAAAGAGGAGTGGGAGGCCCTGGTGCACAACTGAGCAAGAGGACAAGGTGATTAGAGTGTCTAGTTTGAGAAACAGACTCCCTACAAGTCCTCAACTGCCAGCTTCATTACATTTTACCCGCAAAACACCAGTCGCAACGTCAATAGTGAAGAGGCGACTCCGGGATGCTGGCCTTCTAGGCAGAGTTGCAAAGAAAAAGCCATATCTCAGACTGGCTAATAAAAAAATATATATTAAGATTGGCAAAATAACACAGACACTGGACAGAGGAGGATTGTAAAAAAGTGTTATGGACAGACAAATTCAAGTTTGAGGTGTTCGGATCACAAAGAAGAACATTTGTGAGACCCTGAAAAAATGAAAAGATGCTTGACGACATCTGTCAAGCATGGTGGAGGCAATGTGACGGTCTGGGGGTGCTTTGGTGTGGTAAAGTGGGAGAATTGTACAGGGTAAAAGGGATCTTGAAGAATGAAGGCTATCACTCGCCATCACAACGCCATGTCATTCCCTCTTGACGGCGTTTAAGTGGAACCAATTTTCTCCTACAACAGGACAATGACCCAAATTACAGCTCCAAACTATGCAATAACTTTTTAGGGAAGAAGCAGTCAGCTGCTATTCTGTTTATAATGGAGTGGCCAACACCTATTGAGCTGTTGTAGAAGCAGCTTGACCGTATGATATGTAAGAAGTCCCATCAAGCCAATCCAACTTGTGGGAAGTGCTTCAGGAAGCATGGGGTGAAATCTCTTCATGATTACCTCAACAAATTGACAACTAGAATGCCTGCAAGGCTGTAATTGCTGCAAATGGAGGATTCTTTGACGAAAGCAAAATATGACGGACACAATTATTTCAATTAAAAATCATTATTTATAACCTTGTCAATGTCTTGACTGTATTTCCTATTCATTTTGCATCCCATTTCATGTATGTTTTCAAGTCACACCAAACTTTTGAACGTTAGTGTATATTGTACTGGAAACTATCCAGTACAATATTTGTGATTTCCTTAAGGGCATGGTGATGATAGTTTGTAGAGCGATTTACTTAAGGGCATGGTGATGATAGTTTGTAGAGCGATTTACTTAAGGGCATGGTGATGATAGTTTGTAGAGCGATTTACTTAAGGGCATGGTGATGATAGTTTGTAGAGTGATTTCCTTTATAGTCCATTGAGGTACAACACTGTGTTATAGTCTCCCATCATAACTATTTGATCGTTTGTTGCCTGCAAGTTCAATAACTTTTTCTAACAATTTTCGAAGAAGTGTGGATCATCCTGATTTGGACCATATAGATGAATGAGCCAAATCTGTTTTTCATCAAACTTCATATTAAAAAGATCCACCTTCCTTGCCAATCATTCCTGACTGTTTGCACAATCAGATCGACATTTTGTTCATTATTGTCATCATACCTTTTGAGCTCCTTTGTCCATTTCATGACCCCATTCCTTTTTCCATTCAACTTCATAAGGATGTAGAGTGAGTTTCCTGTAAACAGGATATGTTATATTCCAATTATTTTAGCCACGTAAAGACTGATTTTTTTTTTAATAATCTGCTAAACCATTATAATTATACCTGGCTATGCTTACAGTATTTCACCCCTTACCATAACTAGCACCTCTCTGATTCAGAGGGGTTGGGTTATATGCGGAAGACACATTTCAGTTGAAGGCATTCAGTTGTACAGCTGACGAGGTATCCCCTTTCCCCTCTACTATTCTCAGTTCAAATTGACCACAATTAGTGCCACGGCCATCCTACAATCTAAACTTGATGCCCTCAATCTCACGCAAATTATCAATGAACCTACCAGGTACAACCCCAAATCCGTAAACACGGGAACCCTCATATATATCATCCTAACCAACCTGCCCTCCAAATACACCTCTGCTGTCTTCAACCAGGATCTCAGCGATCACTGCCTCATTGCCTGCGTCTGTAATGGGTCTGCGGTCAAATGACCACCCCTCATCACTGTCAAAAACTCCCTAAAACACTTCAGCGAGCAGGCCTTTCTAATTGACCTGGCCCGGGTATACAGGAAGGATTTTGAACTAATTCCGTGAGTAGAGGATGCCTTGTTATTCTTTAAAAGTGCTTTCCTCGCCATCTTAAATAAGCAGGCCATATTCACAAAAACATCCTTTGGCGTACTCCATTAGCATCGGATAGCCTCCACGATATGCAACTTTTCAGGGAAGCTAGGAACCAATGTACACAGGCAGTTAGGAAAGCAAAGTCTAGCTTTTTCAAACAGAAATTTGCATCATGTAGCACAAACTCCAAAATGTTCTGGGACAGTGTAAAGTCCTTGGAGAATAAGTGCACCTACTCCCAGCTGCCCACTGCACTGAGGCTAGGAAACACTGTCACCACCGATAAATCCATGAAATTGAGAATTTCACTAAGCACTTTTCAACGGCTGGCAATGCTTTCCACCTGGCTACCCCTACCCGGTCAACAGCCCTCCACCCTCCACAGCAACTTGCCCAAGCATCCCCTATTTCTCCTTCACCTGCAAAATCTGGACCCCTACAAGTCAGCTGGGCTAGACAATCTGGACCAACTCTTTCTAAAATTATCCGCCAAAAGTGTTGCAACCCCTATTACTAGCCTGTTCAACCTCTGTTTCATATCGTCTAAGAATCCCCAAAGATTGGAAAGCTGCCACGGTCATCCCCCTCTTCAAAGGGGCAGACACTCTAGAACCAAACTGCTACAGACCTATATCTATCCTACCCTGCCTTTCTAAGGTCTTCGAAAGCCAAGTGAACAAACAGATTACCAACCATTTCGAATCCCACCATACCTTCTCCGCTATGCAATCTGGTTTCCGAGCTGGTCATGGGTGTACCTCAGCCATGCTCAAGGTCCTAAACGATATCAAAACCGCCAACGATAAGAGACAATACTGTGCAGCTGTATTCATCAACCTGGCCAAGGCTTTTAACTCTGTCAATCAAGGCCACATTCTTATCGGCAGACTCAACAGCCTTGGTTTCTCAAATGACTGCCTTGCCTGATTCACCAACAACCTCTCAGACAGAGTTCAGTGTGTAAAATTGGAGGGCCTGTTGTCCTGACCTCTGGCAGTCTCTATGGGGGTGCCACAGGGTTCAATTCTTGGGCTGACTCTTTTCTCTGTATACATCAATGATGTCGCTCTTGCTGCGGGTGGTTCTCTGATCCACCTCTATGCAGACAACACCATTCTGTAAACTTCTGACCCTTCTTTGGACACTGTGTTAACTAACCTCCAGACATGCTTCAATGCCATACAACACTCCTTCCGTGGCCTCCAACTGCTCTTAAATGCATGTAAAACTAAATGCAGGCTCTTCAACCAATCACTGCCCGCCCGTCCAGCATCACTACTCTGAATGGTTCTGACTTATGTGGACAACTACAAATACCTAGGTTTTTATTTTATTTCACCTTTATTTAACCAGGTAGGCTAGTTGAGAACAAGTTCTCATTTGCAACTGCGACCTGGCCAAGATAAAGCATAGCAATGTGAGCAGACAACACAGAGTTACACATGGAGTAAACAATTAACAAGTCAATAACACAGTAGAAAACAAAGGGGGAGTCTATATACAATGTGTGCAAAAGGCATGAGGAGGTAGGCAAATAATTACAATTTTGCAGATTAACACTGGAGTGATAAATGATCAGATGGTCATGTACAGGTAGAGATATTGGTGTGCAAAAGAGCAGAAAAGTAAATAAATAAAAACAGTATGGGGATGAGGTAGGTGAAAATGGGTGGGCTATTTACCAATAGACTATGTACAGCTGCAGCGATCGGTTAGCTGCTCAGATAGCAGATGTTTGAAGTTGGTGAGGGAGATAAAAGTCTCCAACTTCAGCGATCTTTGCAATTCGTTCCAGTCACAGGCAGCAGAGTACTGGAACGAAAGGCGGCCAAATGAGGTGTTGGCTTTAGGGATGATCAGTGAGATACACCTGCTGGAGCGCGTGCTACGGATGGGTGTTGCCATCGTGACCAGTGAACTGAGATAAGGCGGAGCTTTACCTAGCATGGACTTGTAGATGACCTGGAGCCAGTGGGTCTGGCGACGAATATGTAGCGAGGGCCAGCCGACTAGAGCATACAAGTCGCAGTGGTGGGTGGTATAAGGTGCTTTAGTGACAAAAGGGATGGCACTGTGATAGACTGCATCCAGTTTGCTGAGTAGGGTGTTGGAAGCCATTTTGTAGATGACATCGCCGAAGTCGAGGATCGGTAGGATAGTCAGTTTTACTAGGGTAAGCTTGGCGGCATGAGTGAAGGAGGCTTTGTTGCGGAATAGAAAGCCGACTCTTGATTTGATTTTCGATTGGAGATGTTTGATATGAGTCTGGAAGGAGAGTTTGCAGTCTAGCCAGACACCTAGGTACTTATAGATGTCCACATATTCCAGGTCGGAACCATCCAGGGTGGTGATGCTAGTCGGGCATGCGGGTGCAGGCAGCGATCGGTTGAAAAGCATGCATTTGGTTTTACTAGCGTTTAAGAGCAGTTGGAGGCCACGGAAGGAGTGTTGTATGGCATTGAAGCTTGTTTGGAGGTTAGATAGCACAGTGTCCAATGACGGGCCGAAAGTATATATAATGGTGTCGTCTGCGTAGAGGTGGATCAGGGAATCGCCCGCAGCAAGAGCAACACCATTGATATATACAGAGAAAAGAGTCGGCCCGAGAATTGAACCCTGTGGCACCCCCATAGAGACTGCCAGAGGACCGGACAGCATGCCCTCCGATTTTACACACTGAACTCTGTCTGCAAAGTAATTGGTGAACCAGGCAAGGCAGTCATCCGAAAAACCGAGGCTACTGAGTCTGCCGATAAGAATATGGTGATTGACAGAGTCGAAAGCCTTGGCAAGGTCGATGAAGACGGCTGCACAGTACTGTCTTTTATCGATGGCGGTTATGATATCGTTTAGTACCTTGAGTGTCGCTGAGGTGCACCCGTGACCGGCTCGGAAACCAGATTGCACAGCGGAGAAGGTACGGTGGGATTCGAGATGGTCAGTGACCTGTTTGTTGACTTGGCTTTCGAAGACCTTAGATAGGCAGGGCAGGATGGATATGGGTCTGTAACAGTTTGGGTCCAGGGTGTCTCCCCATTTGAAGAGGGGGATGACTGCGGCAGCTTTCCAATCCTTGGGGATCTCAGACGATATGAAAGAGAGGTTGAACAGGCTGGTAATAGGGGTTGCGACAATGGTGGCGGATAGTTTCAGAAATAGAGGGTCCAGATTGTCAAGCCCAGCTGATTTGTACGGGTCCAGGTTTTGCAGCTCTTTCAGAACATCTGCTATCTGGATTTGGGTAAAGGAGAACCTGGAGAGGCTTGGGCGAGGAGCTGTGGGGGGGTCGGAGCTGTTGGCCGAGGTTGGAGTAAATCTGACTCTCCTGCCGATCCTTGACTTCGGCAATGTCATCAACAAAATAGCCTCCAACACTCTACTCAGCAAATTGGATGCAGTTTATCACAGTGCCATCGGTTTTGTCACCAAAGCCCCATATACTACCCAACATTGCAACCTGTATGCTCTCGTTGGCTGGCCCTCGCTTCATTTTAGTTGCCAAACCCACTGGCTCCAGGTTATCTATAAGTCTCTGCTAAGTAAAGCTCCACCTTATCTCAACTCACTGGTCACCATAGCAGCACCCAACCGTAGCATGCGCTCCAGCAGGTATATGTCACTGGTCACCCCCAAAGCAAATTCCTACTTTGGCCGCCTTTCCTTCCAGTTCTCTGCTACCAACGACTGAAACGAACTGCAAAAATCCCTGAAGCTGGAGACTCTTATCTCCCTCACTAACTTTAAGCACCAGCTGTCAGAGCAGCTCACATATCACTGCACCTGTACAAAGCCCATCTGTAAATAGCCATCCATCTACCCCATCCCCATACTGTTATTTATTTTATTTATTTTGCTCTTTTGCACCCTAGTATCTCTACTTGCTTACTCATATTCCCTGTGGCATCTGACACATCTGTCACTCCAGTGTTTATTTGCTATATTGTAATTATTTCGCCACTATGGCCTATTTATTGCCTTACCTCCCGTATCCTACCTCATTTGCACACACATTGCACACACTGTATATATTTTTTTTCTATTGCATGTTTGTTTATTCCATGTGTAACTCTGTGTTGTTGTTTGTGTCGCACTGCTTTGCTTTTTCTTGGCCAGGTCGCAGATGTAAATGAGAACTTGTTCTCAACTAGCCTACCTGGTTAAGAAAAGGTGAAACAAAAATAAAATAAAAACTCAAGTATGACAATTGAATACCTTTTCCACGTCTGTTAGTATTAGTGCTACAGTGGCTGACTGACTGTGCTGTTGTGAACATTTCCATCTGCCTGGGCCTTCCGCCGATTGTCGTCTTATTGTCGACTCTTCCCCTCGTCTCATGTGTCCAATGCTGCCTCAGGAATGTATCTAGTTTGTATTTAAGACACTGTATTGCTATTGTATTAGCTGTCTCTCCCTCTGAACAGCCAATTCTTGGCTCTTGTTTGGTAGCTAATTCAGCCGTCAATCGGTACAGTATGTCTGAGCTCTCTCTACTTGATATCAGCTGCCTTTGTTTGTGTTCTGTGGGTTCCTGCCTGTGCTACACTAGTGTGTGTTGTTCTCTGGCTTATTAGTTAGCTATATCAACCATGGTTGTTGGCTAGCTAGTCTAGTTAGCCGGCTAGGCTAGGTAACAGGCAACAACAATTAACTTTATCTGGCTTGCTGGCTAAGATAACTGCATATACCATTAACGTTATTTGATAACTAGTTAGATGGTGTTATGTATTTCCAAAATCTAAAGGTTAACTTTAATGTTAACTAGGTGTTAATAGCACCTGGCTGACTCCTGCAGTCACTTAAAGTTAGCAGGCTGGTAGGGCTTGTAGTGCTAACATTAGCAGGCTAATTGGGGCGGCAGGTAGCCTAGTTTGGCCAGTAACCGAAAAGTTGCTGGATCGAATTCCTGAGCTGACAAGGTAAAAATCTGTCGTTCTGCCCCTGAACCAGGCAGTTAACCCTCTGTTCCCCTGTAGACCGTCATTGTAAATAAGAATTTGTTCTTAACTGACTTGCCTAGTTAAATAAAAATGTAAATAAATCGTTAGGCTAGTAGTGCTAATGTTAGGCTAGTAGTGCTAATGTTAGGCTAGTAGTGCTAATGTTAGGCTAGTAGTGCTAATGTTAGGCTAGTAGTGCTAATGTTAGGCTAGTAGTGCTAATGTTAGCAGGCTAGTTGGCTAACAACCTGATTTGTAACAATACATTCATAAAGTATTTGTTTGTAAGTCGGCTGAAAATTAAATTAAAACAAGTCGTCATGAGTGCATGTACTTTGCTTACAGTATTCTTGGGGGGAAAGAACTGTGTTTAATGGGTTCAATGGAAGTGTATAGGTGAGCGTATGAAAAAGCAATTCCCTTTCTCTTATTCTCTTCCATTATGTCAATAATTAATCAGTGTCCACTTAACATTTAGAGGATGGAGATGTCCTATTTCTCTCTCATCTGGTCCCTCCCTCCCTCTCTCTGCCGTACATCATCTTCAAAGGGACTTTGCTGAGAGCAAAAGGTGTTTATCCAGAACCCTTCAGAACAGCCGCTATCCTCTCAATGAAATTCTATATTTAACAACTGTCCAATCATCTGTGGAGTGGATCGGCTCAGTGGGGCTCACTGCATACGAGGGACAGAATATGTGGAGTGCGTGTGTGTGGTCTAGGGATGGATTTATGGCGGTGACCACTGTGAGCACAGACGAGGAAGCATGGCGATTACACCACTGGGACTGATGTATGTGAGAAAGCACCGGCGTCGCAAGGAAGCCAGCCGTGAAATTGATCTGAACGTCAGGGCTTTAGAGCAAACACACACACACACACACACACACACACATACATACACACACACACATACATACACACACACACACACACATATATTAGCAAAGCAATGAGAGCTAAACTCTGCTACAGCAAAGCCAATATCAAACTGACATAAAGGAAAATGTAAATCTACAGGCTAAGTAATAGCCAGGCAGGCCAGACAGAATGGTGTTTAGTTTACGTGGACATATCCATCCTCTCAACACTATTATATGAACGATATTTGGGGACTGCCTCTAGCAAACAAACACACAAATCATTATTAATACCTGCAAGAGCCATAGGAGGAATGGAGGGCTGTGTGTGTGTGTGTGTGTGTGTGTGTGTGTGTGTGTGTGTGTGTGTGTGTGTGTGTGTGTGTGTGTGTGTGTGTGTGTGTGTGTGTGTGTGTGTGTGTGTGTGTGTGTGTGTGTGTGTGTGTGTGTATTAGTGTTTGTGTCTGTGTGTGTGCATGTGCCTGTGTTCTGTTCAGCAAATTCCTGCCTCAGCTGACATTCCATTCCCTGCAAATTGACTGACCTGTAAATGCACAAAGACAAAATCCAACTCAAAGTGGTCTGTAATGTTATTAGCAATCCATCTTATTCGCAGGATAATAGCAATAATTGAAGGGAATTAAATACTTTGCTTTACTAGATCCCTTTTTAACAGTGTGTTATGTTTTTATGTATCTGGTAGTCTGAATATTTGACCAAGCCCAGGGAAATATGTAACGCTTAGCAAATCAATGCTGCATTGATCCTGTCGAGCAGCAAGATGCCTTAGATTGTTGATGAACAGTAGGCTAATAACACATAGAATTGGATAACTTATTTCATATAACACACATTGTTCCTCACAGTTGTACACACACCCTGTAGCACACACACCCTGTGGAACACACACCCTGCTATACACACACCCTGTGGAACACACACCCTGCTGTACACACACCCTGTAAAACACACCCTGCTGTACACACACCCCGTGGAACACGTACCCTTTGGAACACACACACACACAAGATTTGTATCTGCCACAGTGTAGATGTGTGTGTGTGTGTTCCAAAGGGTACGTGTTCCACAGGGTATGTGTACAGCAAGGTGTAATCTACAGGGTGTGTGTTCTACAGGTTGTGTGTTCCACAGGGTGGTTGTACAGCAGGGTGTGTTCTACAGTGTAGTATTTGTGCCTGTTGGCCTACAGTGAGGGAAAAAACTATTTGATCCCCTGCTGATTTTGTACGTTTGCCCAATGACAATGAAATGATCAGTCTATAATTTTAACGGTAGACAAACGTACAAAATCAGCAGGGGATCCAATACTTTTTTCCATCACTGTATATGTGTATGTGTGCCTGTCTGTGTGTCTGCATGCCATTGTGTGAGGGCACCATTCGTGAATGTCCGCTTGCCAGTATGTCTGTATCACCATCTGAGGTTGGTTAATCAGTATTCCTCACTGCTCTGGTCCAGTCTCAGCGGTGACAGAGAGCAGTAGCCCGTATCTCATCCCCAGTCAGAATAACATGGCAAATTTACAGGAATATATTATTAATTTTCCGTCAGGCACGCCAGCAGGCTCCTATGACAAGTATTCCTTTCAATCTGTTTCTGTATTATTCTTTGTTCATTTCCTGCAGTGCACCTGAGACATCCATCCCTCCACTGCCGCCCTGCTCTCTTTCTCCATCTCTCTCACTGTCTCTCTCTCATTTCATCTCTTCAACATCTTTGTAACCACCCATGCATTTCCACACAAAGACAGGTAAACACACACACACACACACACACACACACACACACACACACACACACACACACACACACACACACACACACACACACACACACACACACACACACACACACACACACACACTACACACTACACACCCGTACAAGCAAACACATGCCAACAGGGAGACAAACACACACACTCCCTCCCTCCCTTCCATTCCTTACCCCTTGGCAGTGGAAATTATTTCTGATGGAAATCATTTGGAGAGCATCTCAGCTGAAAGAGAACTGCTGCTGGTTGGCTCTCTGTGTTTGCTGCTCAGCTCTACCCACTGCACAAGGCTGTGTGCATACCATTATTGACGTCTAACTCTCTCTCTGTCTCTCACTCTCTATCTCTGTCTCTCTCTCGCATACTGAGAGATCACACTGATTTTCTCTCTCCAGCTTTTCTCTCTCCCTTTCCACTCTCCAGCTCTCTCTCTCCATCTCTCTCTCCATCTCTCTCTCTCTCTCTCTCTCTCTCTCTCTCGCTCTCTCTCTCTCTCTCTGTCTCGCACAGAGATGATCAAAATATTGTATCAAGACAGCCAAAATATGCCTAATTTGTTTATTAATAACTTTTTATGTCCAAAATTGTGCACTCTCCTCAAACAGTAGCATGGTATTATTTAACTGTAATGGCTACTGTATGGCTATTGTAAATCCTGTGAAATGTTCTTGTTACTTACAACCTCATGCTAATCGCTAATCGCAATCGTCCCAAGGACGGTTGAGCTATGCTATGCAGTGAAATTTAGTGTCATTCAGGTGGACCAGCGCCAGGTAGCCTAGTGGTTAACATCGTTGGGCCAGTTGCTGTTTCGAATCCCCGTGCTGACTGGGTGAAACATCTGTTGATGGTGCAAACATGATGCTAACAAATCACATAATTTTTTGGGGAGGCACTTGGTAACAATGATACAGCGAAGCTTAATCATTACAAAAGCTTGTCAAGATCATTTATTTTCTAGGCGCACTGGTGCTCCCAAATTTAGAGCCCTGAATCAGACCATAAGAGTTCAATCCAATTTCTGCATTAAATAATCCTTCAATGCATTAAAGAGCACCCATCAGCTATGCTGTGGCAGGACTGGTGTCATTCATTCATTTGATTTTGGTGTCTGTCTAGTTTATTTGGACCGGGATACTCATTGGTATAGTGGCAAGGAAACAAAACACAAACCTCATTTAACTTATTTAGGAAAACAGCCCTAATGATGGAAACAAACATCATTGTGTTGAGTGTAGGGGGCAGTATTTTGATGTTTGGATGAAAAACGTACCCAAATGAAACTGCCTATTTCTCAGGCCCAGAATCTAGAATATGCATATAATTGTGAAAACACTCTAAAGTTTCCAAAACTGTCAAAATATTGTCTGTAAGTATAACAGAACTGATATTGCAGGCAAAAACCTGAGGGAAATCCAACCCGGAAGTGCTGTTTCCTGAAAGCTCTCTGTTCCATTGCCTGCCTGCGCTCCATTTAAAGGGATATCAACCAGATTCCTTTTCCTATGGCTTCCCCATGGTGTGAGCAGTCTTTAGACATAGTTTCAGGCTTTTATTTAGAAAAATGAGCGAGAAAGATCACATCGCGTCATTGTATGGCTGGGTGCCAGCAGTGTTTTCCAACAGCTTGGAGCAGACATTTTCTCTCTCTCTCCTATTGAAGAAGCTACAGTCCCGGTTGAAATATTATCGATTATATTTTGTAAAAACAACCTGAGGATTGATTATAAAAAACGTTTGACATGTTTCTACGAACTTTACGGATACTATTTGGAATTTTCCTCTGCGCCGTTGTGACGGTTTGAGACTGTGCATTTCTGAACAAAACGCGCCAAGCAAATGGAGGTATTTTGGATATAAAAATAATCTTTATGGAACAAAAGGAACATTTATTGTGTAACTAGGAGTCTCGTGAGTGCAAACATCCAAAGATGATCAAAGGTAAGCAATTCATTTTATTGCTTTTCTGACTTTCGTGACCAATCTACTTGGCTGCTAGATGTTTTGTCTACTGAGAGAGATGTCCTTACATAAACGCTTGGTATGCCTTCGCAGAAAAGCTTTTTTGAAATCTGACACGCCAGGTGGATTAACAACAAGCTAAACTGTGTTTTGGTATGTTGCACTTGTGATTTCATGAAAATTAAATATTTTTTGTAATTTAATTTGAATTTGGCACTCTGCAATTCAGCGGATATTGACGAAAATGATCCCGCAAACGGTATGGGTGCATCAAGAACTTATCCAGATTCCCATTTGTGTATTTTCCAAGCTATGGCACACACTATTTTACATACAGCAGGTTTTAAAAGGACAAAAGAGTAAGATCTGCTTCATATTTTCATTTTTGCCCTGGAAAAAATATTGGTATGGTCCCTGCCCTATTTTTATCTCTCTATTCTCTCTTTTCCTCCCTGAGGCGTGAGCGCTGACCTGTCCAGCTACTGAGGTGAAGCACCATGGGAGCAGCTGCGACACGGGTCCGCGAGACCTGGCGGGCTGTCCTCAAAGGCCTGCCTGTCCGAACGCTCACTCACCTACCCACCCACATTTCTTTACATATTCCAGGTATAAAATGAGATAAACTTCAGGAGCCACATACAAACTCTAAGTGAATCCCTATGAAAATGCCTAAGTGAATCCCATGATAATGCCTCTATTGTATGGATTACCAGGAACGTTGCTTTAACGTGTTACTTATTGCCTCTGTCTGTATAGTGTTTAATTTATTATTCTTTATTTATTCAGGGAAAAGCCATTGACACCATGTCACAATAATACAGTGGCACAACACAGTGGCACAACATAGTGGCACTATCCACCCACTCAACCACACAACCAGACAACCCTGCAATCTCCCTCTAAACACACAAGCTCAACTAATTCAGTACTTTTAAAAAGCTTTTTGTTTATTCACCCAATAAACTTTTTAATGCATTTGTATTCATTATTTATTTATTTTGTGCTCAATTATGTCATCTAGGCCCCTGTGGGACCGTCGGGGCCAAATTACAGGGAGTTTAACAAATGACACATATGCGGCTTCTGAGGCTTTCACTGTGGTGACAGATCTTCATAAAAAAAATAAGAATGCCATTGTTTATGCGTCAGCTCATTAGAATACACACTATCTGTTTATTACCACGTGTCTTTGTGATAATGTGATTATTTGCAAGTGTAATGTGGTGGTGGATGGAGGGATGAGAGAGGAGAGAAAAAATAAAAGGAGAGAACGATGGTGGGGGTTTGGAGTAAGAAGGAATGATGGAGTTGCGGGACGAAGGTAAAAGGATATATGGAGGGAGGGCAGGAGAACGGGAGTTATACTTTCGCGGTGTGCGTCAAGCAAGGGAAAGATTGACTGAGGAAGAGTTTTAGGGGTGGTGAGCAGCGAGAGAGGGAAGAAGGGAGAGAGGGATGGAGGAGAGGAAAGCGCTGAATGGATAATGATGTGTTTAATTTGGAAAACAGGCCATTACAGGGAGTCTACAGCAGAGACTAGGGTCAAAGCTTCCTATGGGATTGGACATAGATTGTTTCCGGACGATTAGGCAAATTACCCGTTACAAATGTGTGTTTGGAAACAAACAACAGCAGAATTTGCAAGAGTAGTGATTAATGGAATAATGGAGTTGTTTGGGGACACATTCTAAAGGCCAGATAGAATAAATAGTTCAAAGTGATTTAAATAGACTATTAGACTATGTTCTGTAGCTGGAAACACTGTTTTACATGTTTAGAGGAGAACAAGACAGTAAGACTGGTCTGTGGTTGGAAAAAGACAATGAGACTGGTCTGTGGCTGGAACAAGACAATACGACTGGTCTGTGGCTGGAACAAGACATTAAGACATTTATGTTGCTGGAACAAGACAATAAGACTGTTCTGTGGCAGGAACAAGACAATGAGACTGGTCTGTGACTGGAACAAGAGAATAAGACTGTTCTGTGGCTGGAACAAGACAGTAAGACTGGTATGTGGCTGGAACAAGACAGTAAGACTGATATGTGGCTGGACACATTGTTGTACTTGTTTAGAGGAGAACAAGACAATAAGTCAGATGGACCATGAAGTATTGTATTAGAAAAAGTGTTATTTTACCCAGTTTGGGATTAAAGAGCAATGAAACATTTAAGCAATAAGGCATGACAACCCAAAGAATATTGTGAAACTCATAGCTAAAGGTTGTTCTTAGTCATGAAGTTGTGTGTTATTCACCATAATTAAATGATTTGAGAGCCTTATTGCTTTTGTAAAATTCTAACCAACATCCATAAAAAAACTTTGACATGAATTCAATTAAACATTTGATTTTAAAGAGTACATCAATTTTATTTAATTCTTCAACTAGACAATTTAGTCCAGAAAAAAAACAGTCGATAGTTCTATTAGCATTGTTGCTAGACAGAAAACCCAAAATGCAATGTTTATACAAATCCCTGCTGATGCAAAACAAGATGCTAGGCTAGCAGCAAGGGGAAATAATATATACAGTATATATATATGTCTTTTGAATGTGTAGATAAAGTGTCACGCCCTGACCTTAGAGAGCCTTTTTATTCTCTATTCTGGTTAGGTCGGGGTGTGACTAGGGTGGGTAATCTAGGTTGTTTTATTTCTATGTTGGCCTGGTATGGTGTCCAATCAGAGGCAGCTGTTTAGCGTTGTCGCTGATTGGGGATCATATTTAGGCAGCCATTTCCCCACTGTGTTTTGTGGGATCTTGTTTATGTGTACTTGCCTGTGAGCACTCCATAGCTTCACGTGTAGTTTGCTCTTTATTTTTTTTGTGCTGTTCATTTCTAATAAAATGTCGAACCGATTTCACGCTGCGCTTTGGTCCGAATGTTATTACGATGATCGTGACAGAAGATCCCAACACACCAGAACCAAGCAGCGTGTCCAGGAGGAGAAGGTATCCTGGGCATGGGAGGAGATCAAGGAGGAGAAGATATCCTGGACTTGGGAGGAAATAATGGGAGGACACAAAATCCTTCCTTGGAAGCAGACGCCAGGAGAGAAGGGAAGACAGCGACGACGCCGGGGTTCATGGCCACAACGAAAGCCCAAAGAACAGCCCCAAGGAGATTTGGGGGGGCACACGGGGTGGTCGGCGGAGCCGAGGAGTGAACCAGAGCCAATCTGGGAGGAGATGGAGAAATTGGAGGAGAGTGAACGGAGAGACTCAGACTGTCATTGAGTTGATGGATAAATTGAAGGAGAGAGAAATGAGAGTTGTTGTGTTGATGTATGATGCACGACATTCGCCCTAAGGAGCGTGTCATCAGTTTGATGCCACCTGAGTCAGTTCTCCGTATTCGTCCTGAGGAGCGTGCTAGCAGTCTGGTAAAAACTGTGCCGGCTCCACGCACCAGGTCTCCAGTACGCCTCCACAGCCCAGTACGTCCTGTGCCAGCTCCACCCACTAGGCCTCCGGTGCGCTTTCCCAGTCTGGTACGTCCTGTGCCAGCTCCTCGCACTTGCCCTGAAGTGTGTGTCACCTTAGTCCGGTACCAAATGTGCCGGCTCCACGCACTAGGCCTCCAGTGCGCCTTCCCAGTCCGGTGCATCCTGTGCCTGCTCCTCGCACTCGCCCTGAGGTGCATGTCACCAGTCCAGTGCTGCCTGTGCCGGCTCCACGCACCAGGCTTACGGTGACAGTCCCCAGTCCAGAGCTTCCGGCGATGGTCCCCAGTCCAGAGCTTCCGGGGACGGTCCCCAGTCCAGATCATCCTGCGACAGTCCCGAGTCCAGAGCTTCCGGCGATGGTTCCCAAGGCCGGAGCCTTCCTCTGCGCCGGTGCCCAGTCCAGGTACGGCGATCAACTCAGCTCCATTGTCGGAGCCTTCATATGGGACGGTGCCCGGTCCGGGTGTGGCATTCAATATGGGGTCCTCCTCTACGCTGAGGACCAATCCGGGCATGGCGTTCTACTCGGCTCCATGGCCGGACCCGTGGTCTTGGCGGGGGGCAAAGTCCCGCACCAGAGCCGCCACCGACGCTGAATCCATGGGAGGAGCAGGTTCTTCGACCCGCACAAGAGCTGCCACCGACGCTGGCGGATCCGCGAGCGGAGTGGGTACTTCGCCACGCACCGGAGCCTGCACGGATGCACGAACTCCCCTATAGAGTCAGGTTTTGTGGCCGGAGTCCGCACCTTGGGGGGGGGGGGGGGGGGGGGGGGGGTACCGTCACGCCATGACCTTCGAGAGCCTTTTTATTCTCTATTTTACGTCGGGGTGTGACTAGGGTGGGTAATCTAGGTTGTTTTATTTCTATGTTGGCCTGGTATGGTTCCCAATCAGAGGCAGCTGTTTAGCTGGTGATCATAATTAGGCAGCCATTTCCCCATTGGGTTTTTGTGGGATCTTGTTTACGTGTACTTGCCTGTGAGCACTCCATAGCTTCGCGTGTCGTTTGCTCTTTATATTATAAATATATATATATTATACACTGCTCAAAAAAATAAAGGGAACACTAAAATAACACATCCTAGATCTGAATGAATGAAATATTCTTATTAAATACTTTTTTCTTTACATAGTTGAATGTGCTGACAACAAAATCACACAAAAATTATCAATGGAAATCAAATTTATCAACCCATTGAGGTCTGGATTTGGAGTCACACTCTAAATTAAAGTGGAAAAACACACTACAGGCTGATCCAACTTTGATGTAAAGTCCTTAAAACAAGTCAAAATGAGGCTCAGTAGTGTGTGTAGCCTCCATGTGCCTGTATGACCTTCCTACAACACCTGGGCATGCTCCTGATGAGGTGGTGGATGGTCTCCTGAGGGATCTCCTCCCAGACCTGGACTAAAGCATCCGCCAACTCCTGGACAGTCTGTGGTGCAAGAGAGACATGATGTCCCAGATGTGCTCAATTGGATTCAGGTCTGGGGAACGGGCGGGCCAGTCCATAGCATCAATGCCTTCCTCTTGCAGGCACTGCTGACACACTCCAGCCACATGAGGTCTAGCATTGTCTTGCATTAGGAGGAACCCAGGGCAAATCGCACCAGCATATGGTCTCACAAGGGGTCTCAGGATCTCATCTCGGCACCTAATGGCAGTCAGGCTACCTCTGGCGAGCACATGGAGGGCTGTGCGGCCCCCCAAAGAAATGCCACCCCACACCATGACTGACCCACCACCAAACCGGTCATTCTGAAGGATGTTGCAGGCAGCAGAACATTCTCCACAGCGTCTCCAGACTCTGTCACGTCTGTCATGTGCTCAGTGTGAAACTGCTTTCATCTGTGAAGAGCACAGGGCGCCAGTGCGAATTTGCCAATCTTGGTGTTCTCTGGCAAATGCCAAACATCCTGCACAGTGTTGGGCTGTAAGCCCAACCCCCACCTGTGGACGTCGGGCCCTCATATCACCCTCGTGGAGTCTGTTTCTGACCGTTTGAGCAGACACATGCACATTTGTGGCCTGCTGGAGGTAATTTTGCAGGGCTCTGGCAGTGCTCCTCCTGCTCATCCTTGCACAAAGGCGGAGGTAGCGGTCCTGCTGCTGGGTTGTTGCCCTCCTACGGCCTCCTCCATGTCTCCTGATGTACTGGCCTGTCTCCTGGTAGCGCCTGCATGCTCTGGACACTACACTGACAGACACAGCAAACCTCGCCACAACTCGCATTGATGTGCCATCCTGGATGAGCTGCACTACCTGAGCCACTTGTGTGGGTTGTAGACTCCGTCTCATGCTACCACTAGAGTGAAAGCACCACCAGCATTCAAAAGTGACCAAAACATCAGCCAGGAAGCATAGGAACTGAGAAGTGGCCTGGTCACCACCTGCAGAACCACTTCTTTATTGGGGGTGTCTTGCTAAATGCCTATAATTTCCACATGTTGTCTATTCCATTTGCACAACAGCATGTGAAATGTATTGTCAATCAGTGTTGCTTCCTAAGTGGACAGAAGTGTGATTGACTTGGAGTTACATTGTGTTGTTTAAGTGTTCCCTTAAAACATTTTGAGCAGTGTATATTTTTTGTGCGGTTCACTGCTAATAAAATGTCGAACCGATTTCACGCTGCACTTTGGTCCGAATGTTATTACGACGTATGTGACATAAAGTTTATGAATGCCTGGCTGGGCTGTGATAAATCAAATGAAACGTTTCACATAAGTGTCTGTGGATTAGCATGAATAACTGACAGCTATAATCCAATCAGCATCCAGGATTCCAAAAGATCTGTTTTATAATATGCCTTATAATTATTATGCTCTACTTCCTGTGGCCAACAAAATGCTGTATTGAGATGGGTTATTAGGAAACTTTATCGCCACACAATTGTGAATGAAATTTGGGCAAGATTAAACCAAACCTACAGTTTAAGAAAATATTCTAGTCAGAGCTGCCTTCTCATAAGCAGCGACGCAAACAAGGCAGCCTACCTCTGTGGTATAACCCATTACAAAGACTTCCAAATATAGATCTAGAAAGTGATGACACGCTCTCACTAGTGAAATGGAGAGCCTCTGAGAGTACAAGCTGAAAATTTGTCAGCGCACTCATCAGACACAAACAACTGAGGTGAGGGATCTCTTGGCTCTCTAATCCATGCCAGTGTGTGTATCTATCCGTGGTAAGTGCATGTGTGTGTATGCACTTTCTCAGTTTTATGTGGGTGTGTGTGTGTGCGTGTGTGTGTGTGTGTCTGTGTGTGTGTGTGTGTGTGTGTGTGTGTGTGTGTGTGTGTGTGTGTGTGTGTGTGTGTGTGTGTGTGTGTGTGTGTGTGTGTGTGTGTGTGTGTGTGTGTGTGTGTGTGTGTGTGCAAGTCCCTCTATAAGCATGTGTGTGTGAAGTTGTTGTCTTCAATGCAGATCACACCACTGTACCCACCAAGAGGTAATTAGTGGAAGCTTTGAAAGCCACAGATCGGCCCTTATGGGGTCATTATTTTGATGCTAATTTTACTCAACAATACACCAAAAAGAGTTTGGCAGGCAGGCAACTTGACAGGAACAAAAGTGAGAAAGTGCTGATTGGGGTTTTAATTGGAATAGCAGGGTGACAAACTTTTATAAGTAACTCAAGTGATATATTTTCTGATTGGGGTCATATTAAGTGTGAAGAGAATGATTTTAGGGAACATAATTTGGTTAATTAAGTAAGAAAAATGGGTCACGCTTTAAATGAAGTTCAGCTTATAAAGCATTCATAAAGCCTTCATAAACACTACATAAATATATAAAAAAAACAATCTATAACTGCATGTCATACTTCCAAAAAGAGTTCATAAATGTGGCATGACTGTGTGACCTAATCACCAAAGTCAAATGATACATTACCCACTATGTCAAATGTGACACAACCTGTGCTTTATAACGGTGGCATAAGCGCTGCTTAACAAAGGCCTTGTAAATCTTATTAAATTGAGGCTTCACAAAGCATTTATAACCCTGTCATGTGTCTTGGTAGAGCATTGAAATGATAAACTGTTTGGTAAATTGTATATATTACATTATATTACTCTAAAATATTTATAGGATGGCCCAACCTCTTTCCCTCTTGCGTGCATAGTCAATGTTGGATCTGACCTTTAACCTTCCACAAAATGCTGTGCTGCAGGATGAAACATTGGTAGGGCCTTTTAAATCTGTCACTCCCTAAACTTAGAGATCCTTTTTATTCTCAATTTTGGTTAGGTCAGGGTGTGACTAGGTTGGGTAGTCTGTGTTTTCTATTTCTTTGTTGGCCTGGTAGGTTCCCAATCAGAGGCAGCTGTCTATCTTCGTCTCTTCTTGGGGATCATATTTAGGCAGCCTTTCCCACCTGTTGTTTGTGGGATCTTGTTTTTGTGTAGTACCTGTGAGCACTCCAGTTCTTCACGTTTAGTTTGTTCTGTATTTTTTTGGTGAGATTCGATAAATAAACATGTGGAACTCTACGCACGCTGCGCCTTGGTCAATTTATTCTAACAACGAGCGTGACAGAAGATCCCACCCCCACGGACCAAGCAGCATGCCCAGGAGGAGCAGGGATCCTGGGCCTGGGAGGAAAGCCAGGAGTGGAGGACATCCTGGACGTGGGACGAAATCATGGCAGGAGACAGAAGCCTGCCATGGAAGCAGGCGGAGGCAGCGAAGGAGCAACAATGACGACGCCGGGTAACGCGGCCACAAAGACAGCCCAAAGGACAGCCCGAAATGTTTTTTGTTGGGGGGGTACATGGTGTGGTCTGCGGAGCCGAGGTGTGAACCAGAGACAACCTGGGAGGAGGTAGAGAGGTGGTCGGTTGACCCAGGGAGAGTGCCAGAGCCCGCCTGGGAGTCAATAGAACAGTGTGAGGAGGGATACCGGAGAATGGAGTTGGCGAGGAGTATGCGGCAACGCAGGAAGAGCGTGTCACCAGTCCGGTGCAATCTGTGCCGGTCCCACGCATCAGGCATCCAGTGCGCCTCCCCAGTCCGGTACGTCCTGTGTCTCCTCCTCGTACTCGCCCTGAAGCATGTGTCCCCAGTCCAGAGCCTCCAGTGAGGGTTCCCAGTCCAGAGCCTCCAGCGAGGGTTCCCAGTCCAGAGCCTCCAGGGAGGGTTCGCAGTCCAGAGGCTCCAGCGGGGGTTCGCAGTCCAGAGGCTCCAGCGACGGTGCCCAGTCCAGAGCCTCCGGCAACGGTCTGCAGCCCGGAACCTCCGGCGATAGTGCACGGTCCGGGACCTCCAGCAACGGTTCGCAGTCCGGAGCCTCCAGTGAGGATCCATAGCCCGGAGCTTCCAGTGATGATCCATGGCCCAGAGCCTCTAGAGACGGTTCCCAGACCGGAGCCTCCAGCGGGGGTTCCCAATCCGGACCCTCCGGCGAAGATCTGTCATCTCAGATTTTGAAATGCTTTACAGCTTTACAGCCAAAGCAAGACAAGCATTTGTGTAAGTTTATCGATAGTCTAGCATAGCATTATGTCTAGCTAGCAGCAGGCAGCTTGGTCACGAAAATCAGAAAAGCAATCAAATTTAATAATTTACCTTTGATGAGCTTCGGTTGTTTTCACTCACGAGACTCCCAGATAGATAGCAAATGTTCCTTTTTTACATAAAGATTATTTTTGTAGTCAAAATAGCTCTGTTTCTTCTTCACGTTTGGCTGAGAAATCGACCGGAAATTGAGGTCACGACAATGCCGAAAACTATTCCAAATTAGATCCATAATATCGACAGAAACATGGCAAACATTTTTTATAATCAATCCTCAAGGTGTTTTTCAAATGTCTATTCGATAATATATCAACTGGGTCAGTTGGCTTCTTAGTAGGAAAGAGGGAAACAATGGCCGCATTTGTCTATTACGCACAAATCACTCTGAGAGTCACCAGGTGACCACTTACGCAATGTTGTCGCTAAAAGCCTGAAACGATGTCTTGTGACACTAGACACATTAGGCACATATCCCTTTCACTGCTCGATAGGGACGCATAGGAACGCAGAGGTTTCTAAATAAGAGTCACTTCCTGATTGGATTTTTCTCAGGCTTTCGCCTGCAATATCAGTTCTGTTATACTCACAGGAAATATTTTTACAGTTTTGGAAACGTTAGATTGTTTTCTAACCTAAGTTGTCAATTATATGCATATTCTATTATCTGGTCCAGAAAAATAACCCGTTTACTTTGGGAACATTATTTTTCACAAAATGAAAATACTGCCCCCTAGTTTCAAGAGGTTAATAGAAGGCAGCCTACCTCTGTTAATTAAAAAAAAATAGAAAAACAACATTTTATTTTCTGTGTTCATAACAAAACTTAAATTACACCAGGGTATGACTTTTGAGGTCTGGGAAAAAATGTTTAAAAATATATATATTTTTGACTGTAGTTTTCCTTTAATTCAGTGAGCATGCCCTACAATGTTGTTTGGTTAGGTTTTCTGTAGCACAGTATGAGCATGTTATGATAATGTATTCAATGATTCTCATTGTGGCTGCCAATGGAATGGGTGGGGTACAAGGCCAACCACACTTCGTATTTTTCAGAGCCCCATGAAATGACAACATATATCCATTCTACAGACCCTACTGAGTATTCCGTACAGTATTTTTACTGTGGCATCCAGAATAGGTCTTGCTCTCAGCCACTATGTACAGTATTCCATATACAATGATTCACATTGGGGGCCTTTATTTGACCTTGGAACATTATTTAAAATCCCAATTTTATGCAAATGTCACTTAAATTTGAACAAATATGAACAAATATGAATCATGTTCAGACAATTATTTTATATATACATATATATACACATATATCATTAATAAATACAGGTTATTGACTACAATTACGACGGAGACTTTTATTTTGAAAAGTGGCTTTCTTTTAGAACCAATGTACATGTTCCTCGGTACACAAACACACACACAACACAAAACGTGCCATTCCTTGTGGTGCTGGGCCCTGTCAGGTCTTTGAAACATTCACCCAGTTAATACAAGGCATTTATGAATCTGTTATGAATGACCAAAGGTGTCTCACTTCAAAATAAGTATTACGGGACACTACATGAAGTGTCAATAAATAGGTTATTAACGTTCTGCTGATTTATGAAGGTTTCCTCATGATTCACCGGTTACTGTAGCGTGTGACAGGTATTTAAATGGTTGATAGACCAGTATAACTTGTGTTTGAGTGTGTCAGAACCAAGTTGATTTGGAGTAGTCTAACCTGATACTACCGCACCAGGTATTCCTCTTCTGTTCCTATACTGGAGAACAGGGCTTGATTACAATGGTGGCAAAAGAACTGACTGGGCTCAGCACTGCACGGTATGGCTTATTTATGTTGTTTGTTTTGCGCGTTAGTGTACTGAGGAACATGTAACTTGGTTCCAGAAGAAAGAAACGTTCAATTGCTTTAGGTTGGGGGCTTTCATCAAGGTAAGTGCTTCTTCGTGTAATGTCATCTCAGGCTATTGCACACATAGCGCATACTGTATAAGCCTCTGATATCAACCATTCAAAGTTGGCCTTAGTGGGAGTCACCATATAATTCTATAGGAGTAACCTTACTGAGTAAAGTATTTGTCATCGTCACTAGTTTAACACAGTCAAAACGAGATAATTATGGCTAAACCTGTCACGCCCTGGTCTTAGTATTCTGTGTTTTCTTTATTATTTTGGTCAGGCCAGGGTGTGACATGGGTTATTTATGTGGTGTGTTTCGTCTTGGGGTTTTTGTAGGTCATGGGATTGTGGTTAGTGGGGTTTTCTAGCATAGTCTATGGCTGCCTGGAGTGGTTCTCAATCAGAGGCAGGTGATTCTCGTTGTCTCTGATTGGGACCCATATTTAGGCAGCCATATTCTTTGAGTGTTTCGTGGGTGATTGTTCCTGTCTCTGTGTTAGTTTGCACCAGAATAGGCTGTTTAGGTTTTCACGTTACGTTTATTGTTTTGTATTGTTCGTGTTTATCTTTTATTAAACATGTATCGAAAATAACCACGCTGCATTTTGGTCCGCCTCTCCTTCACCGGAAGAAAACTTGTGGTAATGGGAATAGTTTTGTTAAGGTTATCTTCTTAAAATGTGATTTTAAATGAACCCTCGGGTGGTAGTGTCTGAGAATGAGATGATGTGTAATGTGACTTCACTTTAGCCGCATACCATCCTTGGACCCAACATGTCACCCTTTATAAAGCACATGTTTATATCATATTCCATATATTGGGGTATGTCACATTTGACAATGGTGATTGTCACACAGGTATACCCCATTTATGAACCCTTTATAAAGCATGACATACAGTTGTAGATGTTTTGTAATACCTTCATGTAGTGCAGGCATTATGAAGGCCTTATCAAGCCTTTATAAACTGAACGCCATTTAAAGCCCTAAAAATGTTTCTTTCCCCAGAAATCTTTGCTGAATGGACAATAAGCAGCGTCCCTCAGATATGAGTTCATCTACATATACATGTTTATTAGGTTGTTGTTACAAGACTAAAAATAGGACAAAAAACAATAATAACTAAGAACAAGGACTAAAAATAATGTGTGCAAATATGTGTCTACATTCTTCAAGCTGGGCGTTTGATGCTAGTTCCTAATTCATCGGCCTGATGTTTAATTATTATTATTTTTGTTGTTGTGAACCTTCATGTGCCTTAATTTCAAACTTGTATATGATCTTTCAATATGAATAAATGTTTTTAATTACAAGCCTAGTATAGCCAAGGAGAAAAACAGGATCATTCCTGGCTAGCCATGATCGGATGAGGTAATGGAGGGGCTGGACATGCCGAGAGTGTAACGGCGTTCTTCGTTTGTCGAAAGAGAGTCGGACCGAAATGCAGCGTAGTGGTTACTCATGATTTGAATGAAAAAAAGTGACGATACATGAAATAACTTATGAATACGAAAAAACAACAAACGGAACGTGAAACCTAATTACAGCCTATCTGCTGAACACTACACAGAGACAGGAACAATCACCCACGAAATACAAAGTGAAACTCAGGCTACCTAAATACGGTTCCCAATCAGAGGCAACGAGAATCACCTGACTCCAGATTGAGAACCGCCTCAGGCAGCCAAGCCTAACTAGACACACCCCTAAACATAGCAATCCCAAATCCTATAAAACCCCAATACGAAACCAAACACATAAACCCATGTCACACCCTGGCCTGACCAAAATATATAACGAAAACACAAAACACTATGACCAAGGCGTGACAGAACCCCCCCCCCCCAAGGTGCGGACTCCCGGACGCACCTCAAAACCATAGGGAGGGTCCGGGTGGGCGTCTGTCCTTGGTGGCGGCTCCGGCTCGGGACGTGGACCCCACATCATTAATGTCCTAGTTCCTCCCCTTCGCGTCTTGGGATAATCCACCCTCGCCGCCGACCATGGCCTAATAGTCCTCACCCAGAACCCCACAGAACTGAGGAGCAGCTCGTGACTGAGGGGCATCTCGGGACTGAGGGACAGCTCGGGACTGAGGGGCAGCTCGGGACTGAGGGGCAGCTCGGGACTGAGGGGCAGCTCGGGACTGAGGGGCAACTCGGGACTGAGGGCAGCTCGGGACTGAGGCAGCTCGGGACTGAGGGGCAGCTCGGGACTGAGGGGCAGCCCGGAACTGAGGGGCAGCCCGGAACTGAGGGGCAGCCCGGAACTGAGGGGCAGCCCGGAACAGAGGGGAAGCCCAGTACTGAGAGGAAGCCCAGTACTGAGAGGAAGCCCAGTACTGAGATGAAGCTCAGGTAGGTAGTAGGCTCCGGTAGATCCTGGCTGGCTGGCGGATCTGGAAGATTCAGGTTGACTAGCAGATCTGGAAGATTCTGGTTGACTAGCAGATCTGGAAGATTCTGGTTGACTAGCAGATCTGGAAG
Source organism: Oncorhynchus kisutch (assembly GCF_002021735.2). Lineage (NCBI taxonomy): Eukaryota > Metazoa > Chordata > Actinopteri > Salmoniformes > Salmonidae > Oncorhynchus > Oncorhynchus kisutch. The sequence goes on from NC_034187.2 coordinate 76,768,927, forward strand.
ATTCTGGTTGACAGGCTGATCTGCAAGAATCTGGTTGACTCTTCAGATCTAGAAGATCATGGCAGGACTGGCGGATCTAGCTGCTCTATGCAGACTGACAGCTCTGACTGCTCCATGCAGGCTGACAGCTCCTTGCAGACTGGCAGCTCTGGCTGCTTCATGCAGACTGACAGCACCCTGCAGACTGGCAGCTCCTTGCAGACTGACAGCTCTGACTGCTCCATGCAGGCTGACAGCTCCTTGCAGACTGACAGCTCCTTGCAGACTGGCAGCTCCTTGCAGACTGGCAGCTCCTTGCAGACTGGCAGCTCCTTGCAGACTGACAGCTCCCTGCAGACTGGCAGCTCCTTGCAGACTGACAGCTCTGACTGCTCCATGCAGGCTGACAGCTCCTTGCAGACTGACAGCTCCTTGCAGACTGGCAGCTCCTTGCAGACTGGCAGCTCCTTGCAGACTGACAGCTCTGGCTGCTTCATGCAGACTGACAGCTCTGACTGCTCCATGCAGGCTGACAGCTCCTTGCAGACTGGCAGCTTCTTGCAGACTGGCAGCTCTTTGCAGACTGACAGCTCTGGCTGCTTCATGCAGACTGACAGCTCTGGCTGCTTCATGCAGACTGACAGCTCCCTGCAGACTGGCAGCTCAGGCTGCTTCATGCAGGCAGGAGGCTCCGGCAGCGCAGGAGAGGAGAAAGGCTCTGGCTGCGCTAAACAGGCGGGAGACGCCGACAGCGCAGGAGGGAAGATAGGCTCTGGCTGTGCTGAACAGGCGGGAGACTCCGACAGCGCAGGAGGGAGGGAAGGCTCTGGCTGTGCTGAACAGGCGAGGCGCACAGAAGGCCTGGTGCGTGGTGCTGGAACTGGTGCTACAGGATCGAGGACACGCACAGGAAGCCTGGTGCGGGGAGCTGCTACCGGAGGACTGGTGTGTGGAGGTCGCTCTGGATAGACCGGACCGTGCAGGCGCACTGGAGCTCTTGAGCACCGAGCCTGCCCAAGCTTACCTGGCTCGATGCCCACTCTAGCACGGCCAATACGGAGGGCTGGTATGAACCGTACCGGGCTATGCACCCGCACTGGAGACACCGTGCGCTCACTAGCATAACACGGTGCCTGCCCGGTCTCTTTAGCCCACCGGAAAGCACAGGGAGTTTGCGCAGGTCTCCTACCTGGCATAGCCATACTCCCTGTAAGCCCCCCCCCCAATAATTTTTTGGGGTTGCTTCTCGGGCTTCCTTGCCAACCGTGTTCCCTCGTATCGTCGGCTCCTATCTCCTGCTGCCTCTGCTTCCTCCTTGGGGCGGCGATATTCACCAGGCTGAGCCCAGGGGTCCTCTTCCGTCTAATATCATCTCCCAAGACCAGAAGTCCTTATATCGCTGCTCCTCACGATTAACAGGGAGAGTTAGCTCAGGTCTGACTCCTGACTCTGCCACTCTCTCCCTGAGCCCCCCCCCCAATACATTTTTGGGGCTGCTTTTCGGGTTTCGCTCTGCGCCGCCGTGTCTGTTTCTCCAACTCCATTCGCCTATAGCCTTCTTCGCACTGACCTAGCGAATCCCAGGCGGGCTCCTGCACTCTCTCTGGGTCGGCCGCCCACCTGTCGATTTCTTCCCACGTCGTATACTCCATGCCATTGCTGTCCATAACGTCCTCCTTTCGCTGCTCCTGCCGTCGCTGCCTGTTACCACGCTGCTCGGTCCGTATGTGGTGGGTGATTCTGTAACGGCGTTCTTCGTTTGTCGAAAGAGAGTCGGACCGAAATGCAGCGTGGTGGTTACTCATGTTCTTTAATGAATGAATGGTGACGATACATGAAATAACTAATAAATACAAAAACAACAAACGGAATGTGAAACCTAATTACAGCCTATCTGGTGAACACTACACAGAGACAGGAACAATCACCCACGAAATACAAAGTGAAACTCAGGCTACCTAAATACGGTTCCCAATCAGAGGTAACGAGAATCACCTGACTCCAGATTGAGAACCGCCTCAGGCAGCCAAGCCTAACTAGACACACCCCTAAACATAGCAATCCCAAATCCTATAAAACCCCAATACGAAACCAAACACATAAACCCATGTCACACCCTGGCCTGACCAAAATATATAACGAAAACACAAAACACTATGACCAAGGCGTGACAGAGAGATGATTCCTGATGATTGGTTTGTCATTTCACAGGCTTCTGCCTATAACAGAAGGGGGGCTTTCCTGATCAGCACAGATATTCTTTGCTAGCGCTGATTTTGGAAAGATATACAGTGCCCTCCGAAATAATTCACACGCCCTTGACTTTTTCCATGTTTTATTAAGTTACAGCCTGAATTTAAAATGTATCAAATGTAGATATGTTTTGTCACTGGCCTACACACAACACCCTATAATGTCAAAGTGGAATTATGTTTTCAGCATGTTTACTAGAGGAAAAATCAGGAAAACCTGGTTCAGTCTGCTATCCACCAGACACCGGGAGTTTAATTCACCTTTCAGAAGGACAGTAACCTAAAACACAAGGCCAAATCAACAGTGGAGTTGCTTACCAAGAAGGCATTGAAAGTTCCCTAATGGCCGAGTTATAGTTTAGACTTAAATCTACAGTAAAAAAATACCTGAAAATGGTTATCTAGCAACGATCAACAACCAATTTGACAGAGCTTGAAGAATTTTTAAGATGTGTGGAAAGCTCTTGAAAGCATTCCCAGAAAAACTCACAGCTGTAATCGCTGCTAAAGGTGGTTCTGAAAAGTATTGACTCAGGGGTGTGAATATTTACGTAAATGAGATATTTCTGTATTTATTTTCATAAATTTGAAAAAAATGTTAAAAAACATATTTAATCATGTTGTTTTATTCAGGCAGTAACACAACACAATTTGAAATAAGTCAAGGGGTATGAATACTTTCAGAAAGCTCTGTAGTTATGGACAACTACTGCAAGTGAGACTAAATGTGTTTGTGTGTGTGTGTGATGATTGGCAAGGGGGGGAAGGGGACCAACTCACAGTGCGAAAGGACATCCACACACATAGACAATAATAATAATAACAGTAATAGTAATAATGTCACATGGAATGACCCTGGAGAGACAAAGCAGGTAAATTGACATTGAATAAATAACGGACATGGAACGAGACAGGAACATCGTCAGCAAACAGGAAACACAAAGAAAAGACCATCAATGCAGCAGTGGGGAACAGAGCTGGGGAACTGGCACATATAGGGGAGGTTATAACAGGTGATAGGTGAGTCACATACAGGGGAGGTTATAACAGGTGATGAGTGAGTCACATATAGGGGAGGTTATAACAGGTGATGAGTGAGGCACATATAGGGGAGGTTATAACAGGTGATGAGTGAGGCACATATAGGGGAGGTTATAACAGGTGATGAGTGAGGCACATATAGGGGTGGTTATAACATGTGATGAGTGAGTCACATATAGGGAAGGTTATAACAGGTGATGAGTGAGACACATATAGGGGAGGTTATAACAGGTGATGAGTGAGTCACATATAGGGGAGGTTATAACAGGTGATGAGTGAGTCACATATAGGGGAGGTTATAACAGGTGATGAGTGAGTCACATATAGGGGAGGTTATAACAGGTGATGAGTGAGGCACATATAGGGGAGGTTATAACAGGTGATGAGTGAGTCACATATAGGGGAGGTTATAACAGGTGATGAGTGAGGCACATATAGTGGAGGTTATAACAGGTGATGAGTGAGGCACATATAGGGGAGGTTATAACAGGTGATGAGTAAGGCAATGGGAGTCCAATATCACTGATGAGTGACTCCAGGGAACGCAGGTGTGTATAAAGGATGATAGGAGTGCATGATGCAGGGCAGCCTGGCGCCCTCAAGCGCCAAGGGGGGGACAAATAATGTTAACGACAATAATAATAATAATAATAATAATAATAGTAATAATAATAATAATAATAACAATAATAATAACAACAATAATAACAATAATAACAATAATAATGATAATAACAATAGTAATAATAATAATAACAATAACAATAATAATAACAACAATAATAACAATAATAACAATAATAATGATAATAACAATAGTAATAATAATAATAACAACAACAATAATTATTATTATAGTAATAGAGAAGATAGGAGAGGAGGGAAGGGTCATGCAAGGGTCTTACAAAGCATGCATGTACATGTCTGTGTGTGTGTATGTTCTTGTGTTTGTCTGTGTGTGTGCATATCGCCTAAGCATGTGTGTGTGTGTGTGTGTGTGTGTGTGTGTGTGTGTGTGTGTGTATGTGTGTGTGTGTGTGTGTGTGTGTGTGTGTGTGTTCATGTGTTTGTGTCCAGTATTCATGCTTTCTGAGGACATGTGTCTCCATGCTGTGTTACAGGAGTTAATGTGTGTTTGACATTTAGCCTGTGGTGACACAGCAGTGTGGGAGGTATGTAAAGCAGATCATCACCAGGTAAACCAAGACTTTAGCTCAGATATAGTCTGTTTCTAAGCAGCGGGGGACTAGTATGTGTGGGAGTGTGTTTTCTCCACCAAACTAATGCTGATCAATGTTGAGGAACAGTTTTATGAAAGGCACTCTCAAGGCTGCTCTAGAAGAAGCTGTACATTATGCGTTCTATTAACGAATGCGTTTTATTGATGTTACAAGTGAGAATGAACCTGATTTTATAAAGTCCCAAGTATTTTATTTATGAACAAATCATCAAAATGTTCATAAAAAGTGTTGCTATGAAATGGATTGAATGGAAGTAGGAAACAGGTGTAGTTATAAAGAAGACCAGATGTTTAAATATTAAAATATAACATTATTTTGGAATGTGTACATGGGCACATCATCAGTGCTGTTGAGTACTGTTCTCTATACTAACTAGAGGTCGACCGATTAATCGGAATGGCCGATTAATTAGTGCCGATTTCAAGTTTTCATAACAATCGGTAATGTGAATTTTTGGACACCGATTATGGCCGATTACATTGCACTCCACGAGCAGACTGCATGGCAGGCTGATTACCTGTTATGCGAGTGCAGCAAGGAGCTAAGGTAAGGTGCTAGCTAGCATTAAACTTATCTTATGAAAAACAATCAATCTTAACATAATCACTAGTTAACTACATATGGTTGATGATATTACTAGTTTATCTAGCTAGTCCTGCGTTGCATATAATCGATGCGGTGCCTGTTAATTTATCATTGAATCACAGCCTACTTCGCCAAACGGGTGATTTAACAACTGCATTCGTGAAAAAGCACTGTTGTTGCACCAATATGTACCTAACAATAAACATCAATGCCTTTCTTAAAATCAATACACAAGTATATATTTTATACCTGCATATTTAGTTAATGTTGCCTGCTATCATGCATTTCTTTAAACTAGGGAAATTGTCACTTCTCTTGTGTTCTGTGCAAGCCGAGTCAGGGTATATGCAGCAGTTTGGGCCGCCTGGCTCATTGCGAACTGTGTGAAGAACATTTCTTCCTAACAAAGACCGTAATTAATGTGCCAGAATTGTACATAATTATGACATAACATTGAAGGTTGTGCAATGTAACAGCAATATTTCGAGTTAGGGATGCCACCCCGTTCGATAAAATACGGAATGGTTCCATATTTCACTGAAAGAATGAACTATTTGTTTTCTAAATTATAGTTTCCGGATTTGACCATATTAATGACCTAAGGCTCGTATTGCTGTGTGTTATTATATTATAATTAGGTCTATTTGATAGAGCAGTCTGACTGAACAGTGGTAGGCAGCAGCAGGCTCGTAAGCATTCATTCAAACAACACTTTCCTGCACTTGCCAGCAGCTCTTCGCTGTGCTTCAAGCATTGCGCTGTTTATGCCCATCAACTCCCGAGATAAGGCTGGCAATACTATAGTGCCTATAAAACATCCAATAGTCAAAGGTATATGAAATACAAATGGTATAGAGAGAAATAGTCCTATTATAACTACAGCCTAAAACTTCTTACCTGGGAATATTGAAGACTCATGTTAAAAGGAACCACCAGCTTCCATATGTTCTGAGCAAGGAACTTCTCAAGTGTCAGTTGTGCAGAGGTGAGGACGAGGTCAGGCGCAGGTTTCAGAACCGACTAAAATAACATACTTTACTCTGAAAAAACAATCAGCTAAAAAATCCACGCAGGGATAAAAACCCTAACACAAAACCAGGAACAATCACGCACAAAACATAATGAGAACCAGAGGCTAAAATAGGGAAATAATAATAATGTAATGGGAACCAGGTGTGTACAATCAAGACATACCAAATGGAAAAAGAAACGTGGATCGGTGGCAGCTAGGAAGCCGGTGACGACGCCGCCAGAACAAGGAGAGGCACCAACTTCGGCGAAAGTCGTGACAGAACTTAAACGTTAGCATTTTTACATGGCACATACTGCACTATTATTTTCTTCTCCAATACTTTGTTTTTGCATTATTTAACCCAAATTGAAAGTGTCATTATTTATTTGAGACTAAATTGATTTTATTGATGTATTATATTAAGTTAAAATAAGTGGTCATTCAGTATTGTTGTAATTGTCATTATTACAAATATATAACATTTGTATATATATAAAAATCGTCCAATTAATCGATATTGGCTTTTTTTGGTCCTCCAATAATCGGTATCGTTGTTGAAAAATCATAATCGGTCGACCTCTAATACTAACCAACTAACCAACTAACCAACTAACCAACTCTCATTGTTTGAAACCCAAAATGGCAACCTATCCCCATAGTAGTGCACTACTTTTGAACCTATAAGGAATAGGTCAAAAGTAGTGCAATACATTGAGAATAGTGTGCCAATTAGGATACTGCCATACATGGTCTGCTTAATATGAAATAAGAGGTGATTTATAGTTAAAACACCCTTCAAAGTGATAAAGGTTTTGTACAATTTCAATCAGTAGTTTTGAAAATAGTGCTCATGGGCCAAAATGGTCCCCGAAAACCGTGCACAATTGTGTACAACCTTATCAGTTTCTTATGATGTGTTAAGTCCCGTACAAAATGTTAAGAATTTGTAGGTGCTTAATTGAGATCCCGTTTAATCTATTTAATCATATCCATTATTCTTGGATGATCATTGATAGTCTCAACATTAGGATTCTGACAGGAGCCATTGATGGAAATGAATTGAAAGAGTCTGAGTTAAGTGTTATGCTAATTGTTATTAATTGAAGGTTGTTGAAAAGGGAGGAAATTAGATTAAAAGAGAGTTTTTCACTTACAGTTATTGACACATATCATTTTTCCTAATTTATGAGGTTAAAAGTGTTTGTTTTTCATAGTGAGGTAATAATTATTTCAGTATTGTTACGTTCTGTAAGACTTGCAATAAGCAAATAGTCTCATAGAAAACAATATTGATAAGATCACTAAGCCTAATTAGCATGTAAGAATTACATTATTGGATTTCATAGCGTTTATTCATGTTGTTCTTTTGAGCAAGCTGAGGCAGAGACATTTGTTTTCAGATAGCATCATTATTAGGCCCCAGCCAATAACAACAAAGGCTTGATATTGTGCCATAAAAATGGTTCAAACACTGTAAACATAAACACATATAACGCATTTATTAAATTGCCTAGATTAATTGCAACCGTCATTTACTTATGTTTATAATTAAACAATACTGGTACCTATATGGCTCTGTGAAAAAGACAAGCAGTGAAACAGTGAAACAGCCAAGCAGCCTGACTGAACCCCAAAAGCCTGACTAAACCTCAGCAGCGTGACTAAACCCTAGTAGCCTGACAAAACCTCAGCAGCCTGACTAAACCCTAGCAGCCTGACAAAACCTCAGCAGCCTGACTAAACCCCAGCAGCCTGACTAAACTCCAGTAGCCTGACTAAACTCCAGCAGCCTGACTAAACCCCAGCAATCTGAATAAACCTCAACAGCCTGATTAAACTCCAGCAGCCTGACTAAACTCCAGCAGTCTGTCTAAACCCCAACAGCCTGACTAAACCCTAGCAGCCTGACTAAACCCCAGCAGCCTGACTAAACCCTAGCAGCCTGACAAAACCCTAGCAGCCTGACTAAACCCCAGCAGTCTGTCTAAACCCCAACAGCCTGACTAAACCCTAGCAGCCTGACTAAACCCCAGCAGCCTGACTAAACCTCAGCAGCCTGACTAAACCCCAGCAGCCTGACTAAACCCTAGCAGCCTGACTAAACCCTAGCAGCCTGACAAAACCTCAGCAGCCTGACTAAACCCCAGCAGCCTGATTAAACTCCAGCAGTCTGACTAAACTCCAGCAGTCTGTCTAAACCCCAACAGCCTGACTAAACCCTAGCAGCCTGACTAAACCCCAGCAGCCTGACTAAACCCCAACAGCCTGACTAAACCCCAGCAGCCTGACTAAACCCCAACAGCCTGACTAAACCCCAGCAGCCTGACTAAACGCTAGCAGCCTGACTAAACCCCAGCAGTCTGTCTAAACCCCAACAGCCTGACTAAACCCTAGCAGCCTGACTAAACTCCAGCAGCCTGACTAAACTCCAGCAGCCTGACTAAACCTCAGGTTCAATGGTTCAAACACTGTAAACATAAACACATATAACGCATTCATTAAATTGCCTACATTAATTGCAACCGTCATTTACTTATGTTTATAATAAACAATACTGGTACCTATATGGCTCTGAGTGAAACAGCCCAGCAGCCTGAATGAACCCCAAAAGCCTGACTAAACCTCAGCAGCCTGACTAAACCCTAGTAGCCTGACAAAACCTCAGCAGCCTGACTAAACCTCAGCAGCCTGACTAAACCCTAGTAGCCTGACAAAACCTTAGCAGCCTGACTAAACACCAGCAGCCTGACTAAACCCCAACAGCCTGACTAAACCCTAGCAGCCTGACTAAACCCCAGCAGCCTGACTAAACCCCAGCAGCCTGACTAAACCCCAGCAGCCTGACTAAACCCTAGCAGCCTGACTAAACTCCAGCAGCCTGACTAAACCCCAGCAGCCTGACTAAACCCTAGCAGCTTGACTAAACCCCAACAGCCTGACTAAACTCTAGCAGCCTGACTAAATTCCAGCAGCCTGACTAAACTCCAGCAGCCTGACTAAACCTCAGCATCCTGTCTAAACCTCAGTAGCTTGACTAAACCATAGCAGTCTGACTAAATGGAAAGTTCCCTGAAGATCCAAACAATTCAGAACACTTTTCAGGGAAAGACCATTTCTACTCACAAACACCTTTGTATGTCTGTACTGTTTGCTGAATACAACCAACATTATTGATGGATCTTTGTGTAGGCTTGAGACTGCATTCTTATGGGTTGCTTATTTGTGGTGGATATTTTGAGCTGCCAAGTAGGTGAGGGAGAGGGAGCACAGAAGTTGGGTTGATGCCAAAAGAGACAGGTAAACTCGACAGCCTGCCACATGCTGAGGGTAATAGGGGTCCAAATATGCTATGGGCCACACACACACACACACACACACACACACACACACACACACACACACACACACACACACACACACACACACACACCTACCTAACAAAGGTGGAGCTGACTCAGAACAGAGCAGCACACCTTGCCTGTCATCACCAACATGCATGTCAGTCTGTCCTGGTTGAGGGTTGAAGAGAGATGAACTGCTTCTCTTCTAGTTTTTAATTAGAAATCATAGTCAAATCAAATAACATTCAGCTCAGACACCCATACATACCCCACAAGACATGTCACCAGGGGTCTCTTCAGACACCCATACATACCCCACAAGACATGTCACCAGGGGTCTCTTCAGACACCCATGCATAACCCACAAGACATGCCAAAACGAATTCACAGGCAAGGTACAGTTTCATTCCATTTACTCAAGCAAACAGCAAAATTACCTTAAAAAAAACGGTAAACAACTAAGCATGTTTATGTCCATGTAAAACCTTTTGATACTGCATAGTTGTGTGCGTTTGTATGTGCTTACGTGTGCGTGTGTGTGTGGCTGTCCCTCTGTGTGTGTGTGGGCACGCATGTGTTCAACCATGATCAAATATTAAACCAGTCAACTACAGCAAAGTCTAGCCATTTTCCAATGTTTCATTTGATGAGTGTGTAGTGCGTGACTTTAGCACTCAGTTCAAAGCTTCCAGTCCTTTGTGGCTTAGGGATTTGATTGGTCATGCAGCAATTGACACAGAATTCTGGTACATATTTATATTCATATGAATTAGAATGTTTGCACTTTACATTTCAGTTTCTCAGTTGTACAGATACATTACATAGAATATCAACTCCATGGTGTTATTACATCCAACAAACCACACCAGTAGGTAGCCTAGTGGTCAGAGCGTTGGGCCAGTAACCGAAAGGTTGCTGGATAGAATCCCCAAGCTGATAAGGTAAAAATCTATCATTCTGCCCCCGCGCAAGGCAGTTAACCCACTTTTTCCTGGGCGCCAAAGAAGTGGATGTCATTTATGGCAGCCACCCGCACCTCTCTGATTCAGAGGTGTTTGGTTATATGCGGAAGACACATTTCAGTTGAATGCATTCAGTTGAACAACTGACTAGGTACCACTCTTTCCCCAGTAGGTGTATTGAAGCTGGAATACCATTTGAAAGGAAACACTCTGAAGTTTGTGGAAATGTTCAAATGAATGTAGTAGAATATAACACATTATATCTGGAAAAAGTTCATACAAAGAAAAAAACATTTTTTTACCATCATCTTTGAAATACAAGAGAAAGGCCATAATGTATTATTCCAGCCCAGGTGCAATTTAGATTTTGGCCAATAGATGGCAGCAGTGTATGTGCAAAGTTTTAGACTGATCCAATGAACCATTGCATTTCTGTTCAAAATTGTGCATCAAGACTGCCCAAATGTGCCTAATTGGTTTATTAATAACTTTTCAAGTTCATAACTGTGCACTCTCCTCAAACAACAGCATGGTATTATTTCACTGTAATAGCTACTATAAATTGGACAGTGCAGTTAGATTAACAAGAATTTAAGCTTTTTGCAAATATCAGATATGTCTATGTCCTGGGGGATTTTCTTGTTACTTACAACCTCATGCTAATCGCATTAGCCTACGTTAGCTCAACCGTCCCACGGGGGACCCACCGATCCTGTAGAGGTTTTAATGGTGAAGCTGTCATGTCCATGTGCGATAATACAACAACAAGAAGTTACCGCAAACACAGTTTTTTTTTACCATGATTGTCGACACCCCAGCTCTGCTTCATCAATGAAAACAATAAGTACGTCGGTGGGTCCGACAGTGGTGCCATTTAATGTATTACTGATTCCATCTCTAAACTGAATTTCTATAGTTTTTCTACACGTTCTTTATCTTCTTTTTATCTTCAACAACCATGTCCATCTCGGCAATTCCATTCTGGTTACCATAGTAATTGTGATCTCTATCAATTCAATTTCCAGCCTGCTTTGAGCCTAGCCTTGATTGTTAAACCTAGTTTAATTGTTGAATGGGCCTTTCTTAAGAACTTGATTTCACTGATGCCCAAGGAGTCTGCATTCAATGACATACATACTGTATCTCCTTCAACAAATCCAAAAACTACATTTACAAAGATAGGATCTTGAACCCTGGAATGAGGAAATTATTTTAGGCTAGTAAGTGAAGGGAAGGCAAGTCAGTCAAGGGATCACAAAAGGGATCAGTTGATATTGAGTTTGATATCCAATTTCTCCTCATACCATGTTGATATATTGTAGAAGTCCCCATTCAGCTAATGAGCTAATTGAATAAGCCATGCTTTGAAGTGTGTGTGTGTGTGTGTCTCAAACAGCATTATTTATACGGTATGTCACAAAAGGAATTATTCAATATCAATCATACTTTAGGCCTGTGTAACATTTAGCTAATTGCTACCCGTATGATAAACTCACTTTGCCTGCTCATCTAGGGAAAAAATGCTGTATCTTTAGTCTTTCTATACAACTCATTTTCATTAACATGCTACTGTTCTGTCCTCACAATGTGTAGGCTACAAAGCTTGGCAGACAGCTTACACTCTTCCCACAAAGAATCAGGAGGCATCGGTACCATTAATAATCGTTTGTAGAATATATTTTGTCTGTAAAACTGTAACAGATACAGAAAGGAGAAAATGTATGAGAAAAAGTCACTATATACATTCAAACAAATGGATCAAAATAAAAACAGCATCTCTATCACGAGTTAGCAACAAGAAAACAAGCCTAGCTAGCCAACATGACATTTCACATCACACAATCTTAGTGTCCATATATCTTAATAGCTATGCGTTTAGCTCTGTCACAAGATATATCTGAACACTAAAAATAGTTAGATAGATCCAAAAACCAAACAAGCTAAATTCATCAAAAAACAATAGCTAGCATTCTAGCACACAATGTTAAGTGAATGGACGATAGTTAGGGCAATTAGTTTGGCATCATCGGAACGTACAAAACTAGAATAAACAGGTAAAAACATAAATATTCTAGAAACACAATTTGAATTAGCAAAAGCATGTTGTAGTAACTCGAAAGTACTTACAGACTTATATTTAATCAACACAAGTTTTCAGCCTTGCTAACATAATTACAAAAGGGTTTTCTAATGATCAATTAGCCTTTTAAAATGATAATCTTGGATTAGCTAACAGAACTTGCCATTGGAACACAGGAGTGATGGTTGCTGATAATGGTTGACTGTGCGCCCATGTAGATATTCCATAAAAAACTGATGTTTCCAGCTAGAGTAGTCATTTACAACATTAACAATGTATACACTGTATTTCTGATCAATTTGATGTTATTTTAATGGACAAAAAAATGTGGTTTTCTTTCAAAAACAAGGCCATTTCTAAGTGACCCAAAATGTTGAATGGTAGTGTAGATTCAGCACATCCACTTATTGTTTGGGATACCTTTAAATGTACCTTCAGAGGTCATTCAATTCAATATTCATCAATAATAAAGAAGCAGCTTCTGTCTAAAGATTCAAGACTAACAAGGGAAATCCATGAACTAATAGTACAGGTACATAGCAATAAAAACAATACTCAGAGATACAAAATAAGTTAGAGGAAAAACAAAAAGAACTGGAGGAATTCATTTAAGAACTATCTAATGTAATATTTTACAAAAATAAAGCAAACTGGATAGAATATGGAGAAAAATGCACCAAATTCTTCCTAAATCTCCATCACAGGAACGCTACCAAAAATATTTTGTAGAAACTCTTTACTAAAAACAGAGTGATCTATGATTCTTTGAATTATATTCTATAATAAGCTACATATTTTAAGCAGATGTTCTCCTTTCCATCTCATCCTCACCCTCTGAATGATGATTATAGTAAGGAATTATTTACAAATAATATAAAACAATTGAAAATTAACAAATGTACAGAAAGAACAGTGCAAAGGCCAAATTACAGAAGAATAACTTTTTGAGGCTATTAACTCCCTTCAGTCTGGAAAAATCCCAGGGTTTGATGGCATAAAGGTTGGGGTATATCAAGCCTTTTTTTTATATACTCCATCGTTAGCGTGTTGTATCTACTGCTATAGAAATTGTAGTCTGTCAGGTACTCAGCAGGAAAGTGTGATTTCACTGTTATTAAATCAAGACCCAGATGGCAAATATAAAGATCTAGTCTATCAAAAATACTGGAGGCCTCTAACACTTCAATGTTGTGATGCAAAAATACTAGCGAAATGCATAACACTCTGAATTAACAAGGTTTCACCAGGTATTGTTCATCATGATCAGACAGAATTTTATATAATAGAACAACATGAAACATCTAAGAAGCAAGGCCTGGTATTTATAGTGGATTTTGAAAAGACATTTGATAAAGTAATATTGGATTTGATTTGTAAATGCCTGGATTTTTTTCAATTTGGTTATTCTCTTATAAACTGGGTAAAAGTAATGTATAAATAGCGTAATGTATAAATAGCGGCTTCTTCTCAGAGAGTTTTGAATTATTAAGAGGAGTCGAACAAGGGTGTCCGCTGTCACCATATCTATTCATTATGGCCATCGAAATGCTAGCTATTAAAATCAGAACAAATAACAACATTAGACGATTAGAAATCCAAAGCTTAAAAACAATGGTGTCCATGTATGCCGATGACACAAGTTTAATATTAAGTCTGCAAGCTAAATCCCTACAGTGACTCATTGAAGATCTAGATAAGTGTTATGCACTCTCTGGATTAAAACATAATTATGATGAGTGTACAATATTATGTATTGGATCTTTAAAAACTTTTACATTAGCCTGCAGTTTACCTATACAATCGGCTGACGGTGAAGTAGACATACTTGGCATTCATATCACAAAATATATACAGTAAATGAGCTCTCCACAATTAATTTCAATTGAAAACTTGTAAAAATAGACAAGATCCTGCAACCACGGAGAGGTAAATACCTGTCTATTAATGAAAAAATTGCCCTGATTAACTTCATAGTCAAATCTCAGTTTACTCACTTACTTATGGTGCTGCCTACTCCTGGTGATTTGTTTTTCAAATTATATGAGCAAAACATATTTTGCTTTATCTGGGATGCTAAACCAGACAAGGCAAAGCATGCATATATATATATATAATGAAAATGAACTAGATCGGTTGAGATGATTAAATCTAAAAGCACTAAACCACTCTTTAAAAGCTTCACTTATCCAAAAGTTTTACTTGAACCCGAAATGTTTCTCAGATATATTAATAAGAACAGCTCATCCACTATTTAATAATGGCATTTTTGCCATTGTGCAGATTGCCGTCTTATTTTTAATGAATTGAAAATACATATTTTTCAAAGTCTCTCTCTTTTGCAAAAACTACTTTTTTTCAAATTTCAAATTGTAGCCAGCTACAAGTTATCAGAATTGTATGAGAAGGTCTGCTCAATCCAAGATTCCAACCAATTGATTACAGCATTACCACAAAAATGGAGGTGGGAGGTGGCAGTGGGAGGAGGTAGGGAACTGGTCTGTCTGCATAATATAAACGATCAAAACGGGCAAAGGAATACACATAGCATAAATAGGAAGATATACCAGATTAATTTGAGGACAAGGATGTTGACAGCTGTGCCATACAGATTGCAACATAGTTGGAAAGGTATTTTTGATGTACAAATTCCAAGGTACAGGGTGTATATGTTGATATATAAAACAATGCAAAATTCAAGACTTTGTGCTTTCAGCTAAAATTATTGTACATAATTCCTGCCACCAACAACGTGTTAAATATGTGGGTCATACAATCATTGCAAATCTGCATATTCTGTTGTGAGGATACAGAATCAATAGACCATTTGTTTTGGTATTGCCCTCCGGTAGCATGTTTCTGGTCTCAGGTTCAGGAATGTCTGAAAATGCATAACATTGATCTAAAATTGAACCTATAAATAGTATTGTTGGGAGACCTGGAGAGACCGGGTCAATCAATTACTAATTATATAGCATGGCTAATGGATAACGTTAGCCACCTCAAGCTAGCTAATGCAGAATAGATTCTCCATATGACATTGAGAAATAGTGCATTATGTGTAGTTTAGAAGATATCCGGAAATAAGTTAATTAAATAGGTAAATAAAACAAAACATAACTATGTTTGTAGTTATAGATTGTGACTACAACTAAATTACTAAGTCTTTGACCACACTGTGTTGTTACTTTGGTGAGTAAAAATGTATGATTCCTACCCTTTAATGCAGCCACAGATGCAGCCACAGACCAAACAAGTTGATCCAGGAAATCAAACACTCTCAATGTTATCTAGACCCAGTGAGGTGATTCAAGAGAGATGTGTTTTATAGAGACGTCATACGTCATCCAGAATCTTGTCTTTTCACACTTATTAATGAAGGGGTTTGTGTTCCACGACCTATACACTGTGCTGGGTGAAAGTACCAGCATCTGTCAAATAATATACTGCAAATGTCAAATGACAATTTAATACATGCCCCTTTTAAGTGACAATAATAGATTTTAAGTTAAATGAAATCAAATACAATTTTATTTGTCACAAGCTTCGTCAACTACAGGTGTAGACTAACAGGGCATTGCTTGCCCTTCCCAACAATGCAGATTGGAAGAAATTAGAGAAATAATATAAAAGTTATAACATTTAATAATAAAAGTAGTAATAAATACACAATGGTTAACAATAACTTGGCTAACGATCCTGTATATACACTTGGTACCAGTACCAAGACGATGTGTAGTGGTATGAGGTAATGCAGGGTAGCCTAGTGGTTAGAATGTTGGACTAGCAGCCGAAAGGTTGTAAGTTCAAATCCCTGAGCTGACAAGGTACAAATCTGTTGTTCTGCCCCTGAAACAGGCAGATAACCCACTGTTCAGGCCGTCATTGAAAATAAGAATTTGTTCTTAACTGACTTGCCTAGTTAAATAAAGGTAAATAAAAATACAACCAGGAATAGAGTGACTTGGCAACAGCGTATGTGATGAGTCAAGAAGTTAGGGCAAAAAAATGCCAGTCCAGTGAGCCATTTGTTTAACTAATCATCTACAGTGGCTTGCGAAACTATTCAACCCTTTGGCATTTTTCCTATTTTGTTGCCTTACAACCTGGAATTAAAAATTATTTTGAGGGGTTTGTATCATTTGATTTATACAACAATTGCAAGGCATTGTAACTATTTAGCAGTCTTATGACTTGGGGGTGCGGCAATTTAAGATGCTCTCAATGGTGCAGTTGTATAACTTAATGAGGTTCTGAGGGCCCATGCCAAATATTTCCAGCCTTCTGAGGGGAAAGAGGCATTATCGAGTGTGGACCATGATAGATCCTTAGTCATGTGGACACCGAGGAACTTGTCGCTCTTAAAACCTGCTCCACTACAGTGTCTTTGATGTGAATGGGGATGTGCTCTATACTCCTTTTCATTTAGTCCAAGATCACCTCCTTTGTCTTGTGACGTTGAGGGAGAGGTTGTTGTCCTGGCACCACACTGCCAGGTCTCTGACCTTCTGCTTATAGGCTGTCTCATCGTCACAGTCATGGGTGAACAGGGAGTACAGGAGGGGAGTAAGCACGCACGCCTGAGGGGGTCTAGGGTTTCCAGGCATGATGGTGTTGATGTGAGTCATGACCACTCTTTCAAAGCACTACACGGCTTCAGTCGTTGTATTGATTAATGTGACGCTGTTCATCGAACGATTAACTGTTTATATTTATGTGATTAAATGAATCCGGTCAATGTTAACTCATTAACCTGGGAGACCATGGTTTCTATTTCCCAAATTATCTCAAAGAATATCGGAATATCGATTTTACAACAGTCACACTCTCTGGGAAAATGCAGAGCGCCAAATTCAAATACATTTCTATAAAACTCAAACTTTCATTAAATCACACATGCAAGATAACAAATTAAAGCTACACTTGTTGTGAATCCAGCCAACATGTCAGATTTCAAAAACGCTTTTCGGTGAAAGCAAACGATGCTATTATCTGAGGATAGCACCTCCATAAACAAAGAGAGAAAGCATATTTCAACCCTGCAGGCATGACACAAAAGACAGAAATGAAAATATAATTCATGCCTTACCTTTGACGAGCTTCTTTTGTTGGCACTCCAATATGTCCCATAAACATCACAAATCCTTTTGTTCGATTAATTCCGTCGATATATATCCAAAATGTCCATTTATTTAGCGCGTTTGATCCAGAAAAACTCTTTCCATATGGCCCTACTTCTTCATTACACAAAGGAATAACCTCAACCAATTTCTAAAGACTGGTGACATCCAGTGGAAGCGATAGGAACTGCAAGAAGGTCTCTTAGAAGTTTGGATTCCCAATGAAACCCATTGAAAAGAGAGTCACCTCAACAACAAAACAATCTGAATGGTTTGTCCTTTGGGTTTTGCCTGCTAAATAAGTTCTGTTATACTCACAGACATGATTCAAACAGTTTTAGATACGTCAGCGTGTTTTATATCCAAATCTACTAATACTATGCATATCTTATCTTCTGGGGATGAGTAGCAGGCAGTTGAATTTGGGCATGCATTTCATCCGGATGTGAAAATACTGTCACCAAGAAGTTAATTAATTTCCTCCACAGTCTCATCCTGAACATTGCATAATTTGGCATCTGCACAAACCCGTACCACACCAATTTGATCATGTATGTACTAACAAGCTAAAATGATTATATAATATACACAAACACACAGTCTAGGCTATTGTTCAGAACTTAGTACAATGAAACAGGTCCCTAGCGGGCCAACACAATATAACATGTGTTACACAAAATGTGGATTTAAAAGAGAGAGAAAGCGAGAAAAGCACACTTGCGTACATTTCAAATCAAATCAAATGTATTTACATAGGCCTTCTTACATCAGCTGATATATCAAAGTGCTGTACTGAAACTCAGCCAAAACACCCAAACAGCAAGCAATGCAGGTGTAGAAGCACAGTGGCTAGGAAAAACTCCCTAGAAAGGCCAAATCCTAGGAAGAAACCTAGAGAGGAACCAGGCTATGAGGGGTGGCCAGTCCTCTTCTGGCTGTGTCAGGTGGAGATTATAACAGAACATGGCCAAGATGTTCAAATGTTCATAAATGACCAGCATGGTCAAATAATAATAATCACAGTAGTGGTCGAAGGTGCAACAAGTCAGCACCTCAGGAGTAAATGTCAGTTGCTTTTTCATAGCCGATCATTGAGAGTACCTCTACCACTCCTGCTGTCTCTAGAGAGTTGAAAACAGCAGGTCTGGGACAGGTAGCACATCCGGTGAACAGGTCAAGGTTCCATAGCCGCAGGCAGAACAGTTGACACTGGAGCAGCAGCACGGCCAGGTGGACTGGGGACAGCAAGGAGTCATCATGCCAGGTAGTCTTGAGGCATGGTCCTAGGGCTCAGGTCCTCCGAGAGAGAGAGAAAGAAAGAAAGAAAGAAAGAAAGAAAGAGAGAAGGAGAGAATTAGAGAGAGGAGAGCATACTTAAAATCACACAGGACACCGGATAAGACAGGAGAAATACTCCAGATATAACAGACGGACCCTAGCCCCCCGACACATGAACTACTGCAGCATAAATACTGGAGGCTGAGACAGGAGGGGTCAGGAGACACAATAGCCTCATCCGATGATACCCCCGGACGGGGCCAAACAGGCAGGATATAACCCCACCCACTTTGCCAAAGCACAGCCCCCACACCGCTAGAGGGATAACTTCAACCACCAATTTACCATCCTGAGACAAGGCCGAGTATAGCCCACAAAGATCTCCGCCACGGCACAACCCAAGGGGGGCGCCAACCCAGACAGGAAAACCACGTCAGAGACTCAACCCACTCAAGTGACGCACCCCTCCTAGGGACGGCATGGAAGAACACCAGTAAGCCCCTGTAATAGGGTTAGAAGCAGAGAATCCCAGTGGAGAGATGGGAACCAGGCCAGGCAGAGACAGCAAGGCCGGTTCGTTGCTCCAGAGCTTTTCTTTTCACCTTCACACTCCTGGGCCAGACTACACTCAATCATAAGACCTACTGAAGAGATTAGTCTTCAGTAAAGACTTAAAGGTTGAGACCAAGTCTGCGTCTCTCACATGGGTAGGCAGACCATTCCATAAAAATTGAGCTCTATAGGAGAAAGCCCTGCCTCCAGCTGTTTGCTTAGAAATTCTAGGGACAATTAGGAGGCCTGCGTCTTGTGACTGTAGGGTACGTGTAGGTATGTACGGCGGGACCAAATAGGAAAGATAGGCAGGAGCAAGCCCATGTAATGATTGTAGGTTAGCAGTAAAACCTTGAAATCAGCCCTTGCCTTAACAGGAAGCCAGTGTAGGGAGGCTAGAACTGGAGTAATACGATCAAATATTTTGGTTCTAGTCAGGATTCTAGCAGCCGTATTTAGCACTAGCTGAAGTTTATTTAGTTCTTTATCCGGGTAGCCGGAAAGTAGAGCATTGCAGTAGTCTCAACTAGAAGTAACAAAAGCATGGAAACATTTTTCTGCATCATTTTTGGACAGAAAGTTTCTGATTTTTGCAATGTTACGTGGATGGAAAAAAGCTGTCCTTGAAACAGTCTTGGTATGTTCGTGAAAAGAGAGATCAGGGTCCAGAGTAACGCCTAGGTCCTTCACAGTTTTATTTGAGATGACTGTACAACCATCAAGATTAATTGTCAAATTCAACAGAAGATCTCTTTGTTTCTTGGTACCTAGAACAAGCATCTCTGTTTTGTCCGAGGTTAAAAGTAGAAAGTTTGCAGCCAACCACTTCCTTTTGCCTGAAACACAGGCTTCTAGTGATGGCAATTTTGGGGCTTCACCATGTTTCATTGAAATGTACAGCTGTGTAGCAGTGAATAGCAGTGGAAGTTAAAAACATGTTAAGGATAGGCAGAATACTGCCCCCTTTGGATGAATTGCGTGCCCATAGTAAACTGAAAGAAAATCTGTCCAAAATTGCTAATATATATATATATATAATCATTATTATTGGATGGAAAACACTCTAAAGCTTCTAAAACCGTTTGAATGATGTCTGTAAGTATAGCAGAACTAACAGGGCAGGCAATCTCCCAAACTATTTTTGGGAGCCTGAAACTTGGGGCAACTTTCACGTCATCGCCCCCACCCTTCCCAACCAGCTATGGATCTGGAGACACTTTCTATGTCTTCCACTAGATGTCCTCATAATTGTGCAAATCCCGCGGGTTTTGTCCCTTTGGAAGGCAAAAGACTGAGTGTCACGAGAAAATACAAGGTCACGAGAGCGCGCTTTTACGAGAGACGTTCCTTTGTTCCAGAATGCCTGAGAAGAAGGAAGAATGTCCGATAGATTAGATAATTGTTTTGTACGTTTAGAACATCCTAAAGCTTGATTCTGCACTTAGTTTGACCAGTTTAGTCGACATACTTTTCCTGAAAGAAGTTAATGAATTTATTACTGATGAAGTGAAAGCCATCCTCACTTTGGGAATGCTACTTTTTAGTTATCTTTGCGACAGTATCAAAAATACATTTAGGATAATAGGATGATCGAGCAGCAGTAAGGGCTCTACGGTACTGCACGGTACTGTCTTTCCAAGCTAGTCGGAAGACTTCCAGTTTGATGTGGCGCCATTTCCATTCCAATTTCTGGAAGCTTGCTTCAGAGCTCGGGTATTTTCTGTATACCAGGGAGCTTGTTTCTTATGACAAATGTTTTTAGTTTTTAGGGGTGCAACTGAATCTAGGATATTGCACAAGGTTAAATTGAGTTCCTCAGTTAGGTGGTTAACTGATTTTTGGGTAGGCAGAGGGAGGTAGGCAGAGGGAGTCTGCAAGGGCATCAAGGAAAACATTAACATTTATTCAATTGGACAAAACTAGGTCCAGAGTATGACAGTGGCAGTGAGTAGGTCCAGAGACATGTTGTAAAAACCCATTAAGTCGATGGCTCCGAAAGCCATTTGTAGTGAGTCTGTGGACTTTTCCATGTGAATATTAAAGTCACCAAAAATTAGAACATTTTCTGCTATGACTATAGGTCCGATAGGAATTCAGGGAACTCAGTGAGGAATGCTGTATATGGCCCAGGAGGCCTGTAAACAGTAGCTATAAAACGTTATTGAGTAGGCTGCATAGATTTCATGACTAGAAGCTCAAAAGATGAAAATGTCTTATTCTTTTGGTATATTGAAATTTGCTATCAACTCCGGACCGTAGATCGTCGCCGGGGACTCCGGACCGGGAACTGTCGCAGGAGGCTCTGGACCCCAGACCGTCGCTGGAGGCTCTGGACCGCAAACCGTAGCTGGAGACCGTCCGGGCCATAGATTGTCACTGGAGGCTCCGGGCCATAGATTGTCACTGGAGGCTCCGGGCCATGGATCGTCACTGGAGGCTCCGGACCATGGATCGTCACAGGAGGCTCTGAGCCATGGATCATCACTGGAGGCTACAGACCATGGAGCTTCACTGGAGGCTTCAGGCCATAGATTGTCACTGGAGGCTCCGGGCCATGGATCGTCACTGGAGGCTCCGGACCATGGATCGTCACAGGAGGCTCTGGGCCATGGATCGTCGCTGGAGGCTACAGACCATGGAGCTTCACTGGAGGCTTCGGGCCATGGATCATCACTGGAGGCTTTGTGCGTGGAGCAGGCACAGGACGTACCAGGCTGGAGACACACAATGGAGACCGGGTGACTGGGGCTGGCACAGGATATACTGGACCGTGGAGGCGCACTGGAGGTCAGGAGCGTAGAGCTGTCACAGCGTGTCCTGGACCGATGCCCACTTTCGCACGGCAAGTGCAGGGAGCTGGCACAGAACGCACCAGGCTGTGGATGCGCACTGGAGACACTGTGTGTATCACTGCAAAACATGGTGCCTGACCGGTCACACGCTCCCCACGGTGAGTACACGGAGTTGGCTCTGGTTCAAACCCTGGCTCCGCATACCACCCCATGTGCCACCCCAAAAAAAATTTGGGGCTGCCCCTCGGGCTTCCGTCTTGGTCGCAAACCCCGGTTGCATCATTGTTCCTCCCTCGCTGCCTCCGTCTGCTCCCATGGAAGGCGATCTTTTCCGGCCAGGATCTCCTCCCACGTCCAGGATCTCTTACCGTCCAAGATCTCCTCCCATGTCCAGGATGTCTGCTACTCCTGGCCACGCTGCTTGTTCCGTTTTTGGTGGGATCTCTTACGCTCAGTGATGGAAGGATTGGACCAAGGTGCAGCGTGGTAGGCGTAGATTTTCAATAATTAAATGAACACCGAAAAAACAAAAAATACGAAACGTAACGTCTAGTAGGGCTAAACAGCACAGTTACAAAAACAAGCTCCCACACTGTACAGGTGGAAAAAGGCTGCCTAAGTATGATCCCCAATCAGAGACAACGATAGACAGCTGCCTCTGATTGGGAACCATGCCCAGCCAACAAAGAAATAGAAAACATAGATTGCCCACCCTAGTCACACCGTGACCTTTTATTTTATTTTATTTTACCTTTATTTAACCAGGTAGGCAAGTTGAGAACAAGTTCTCATTTACAATTGCGACCTGGCCAAGATAAAGCAAAGCAGTTCGACAGATAAAACGACACAGAGTTACACATGGAGTAAAAACAAACATACAGTCAATAATGCAGTATAAACAAGTCTATATACAATGTGAGCAAATGAGGTGAGAAGGGAGGTAAAGGCAAAAAAGGCCAAGATGGCAAAGTAAATACAATATAGCAAGTAAAATACTGGAATGGTAGTTTTGCAATGGAAGAATGTGCAAAGTAGAAATAAAAAAAATAATGGGGTGCAAAGGAGCAAAATAAATAAATAAATAAAAATTAAATACAGTTGGGAAAGAGGTAGTTGTTTGGGCTAAATTATAGGTGGGCTATGTACAGGTGCAGTAATCTGTGAGCTGCTCTGACAGTTGGTGCTTAAAGCTAGTGAGGGAGATAAGTGTTTCCAGTTTCAGAGATTTTTGTAGTTCGTTCCAGTCATTGGCAGCAGAGAACTGGAAGGAGAGGCGGCCAAAGAAAGAATTGGTTTTGGGGGTGACTAGAGAGATATACCTGCTGGAGCGTGTGCTACAGGTGGGAGATGCTATGGTGACCAGCGAGCTGAGATAAGGGGGGACTTTACCTAGCAGTGTCTTGTAGATGACATGGAGCCAGTGGGTTTGGCGACGAGTATGAAGCGAGGGCCAGCCAACGAGAGCGTACAGGTCGCAATGGTGGGTAGTATATGGGGCTTTGGTGATAAAACGGATTGCACTGTGATAGACTGCATCCAATTTGTTGAGTAGGGTATTGGAGGCTATTTTGTAAATGACATCGCCAAAGTCGAGGATTGGTAGGATGGTCAGTTTTACAAGGGTATGTTTGGCAGCATGAGTGAAGGATGCTTTGTTGCGAAATAGGAAGCCAATTCTAGATTTAACTTTGGATTGGAGATGTTTGATATGGGTCTGGAAGGAGAGTTTACAATCTAACCAGACACCTAAGTATTTGTAGTTGTCCACGTATTCTAAGTCAGAGCCGTCCAGAGTAGTGATGTTGGACAGGCGGGTAGGTGCAGGCAGCGATCGGTTGAAGAGCATGCATTTAGTTTTACTTGCATTCAAGAGCAATTGGAGGCCACGGAAGGAGAGTTGTATGGCATTGAAGCTTGCCTGGAGGGTTGTTAACACAGTGTCCAGAGAAGGGCCGGAAGTATACAGAATGGTGTCGTCTGCGTAGAGGTGGATCAGGGACTCACCAGCAGCAAGAGCGACCTCATTGATGTATACAGAGAAGAGAGTCGGTCCAAGAATTGAACCCTGTGGCACCCCCATAGAGACTGCCAGAGGTCCGGACAGCAGACCCTCCGATTTGACACACTGAACTCTATCAGAGAAGTAGTTGGTGAACCAGGCGAGGCAATCATTTGAGAAACCAAGGCTGTCGAGTCTGCCGATGAGGATATGGTGATTGACAGAGTCGAAAGCCTTGGCCAGATCAATGAATACGGCTGCACAGTAATGTTTCTTATCGATGGCGGTTAAGATATCGTTTAGGACCTTGAGCGTGGCTGAGGTGCACCCATGACCAGCTCTGAAACCAGATTGCATAGCAGAGAAGGTATGGTGAGATTCGAAATGGTCGGTAATCTGTTTGTTGACTTGGCTTTCGAAGACCTTAGAAAGGCACGGTAGGATAGATATAGGTCTGTAGCAGTTTGGGTCAAGAGTGTCCCCCCCTTTGAAGAGGGGGATGACCGCAGCTGCTTTCCAATCTTTGGGAATCTCAGACGACACGAAAGAGAGGTTGAACAGGCTAGTAATAGGGGTGGCAACAATTTCGGCAGATAATTTTAGAAAGAAAGGGTCCAGATTGTCTAGCCCGGCTGATTTGTAGGGGTCCAGATTTTGCAGCTCTTTCAGAACATCAGCTGAATGGATTTGGGAGAAGGAGAAATGGGGAAGGCTTGGGCGAGTTGCTGTTGGGGGTGCAGTGCTGTTGTCCGGGGTAGGAGTAGCCAGGTGGAAAGCATGGCCAGCCGTAGAAAAATGCTTATTGAAATTCTCAATTATGGTGGATTTATCAGTGGTGACAGTGTTTCCTATCTTCAGTGCAGTGGGCAGCTGGGAGGAGGTGTTCTTATTCTCCATGGACTTTACAGTGTCCCAGAACTTTTTTGAGTTAGTGTTGCAGGAAGCAAATTTCTGCTTGAAAAAGCTAGCCTTGGCTTTTCTAACTGCCTGTGTATAATGATTTCTAGCTTCCCTGAACAGCTGCATATCACGGGGGCTGTTCGATGCTAATGCAGAACGCCATAGGATGTTTTTGTGTTGGTTAAGGGCAGTCAGGTCTGGGGAGAACCAAGGGCTATATCTGTTCCTGGTTCTAAATTTCTTGAATGGGGCATGTTTATTTAGGATGGTTAGGAAGGCATTTAAAAAAAATATCCAGGCATCCTCTACTGACGGGATGAGATCAATATCCTTCCAGGATACCCCGGCCAGGTCGATTAGAAAGGCCTGCTCGCAGAAGTGTTTCAGGGAGCGTTTTACAGTGATGAGTGGCGGTCGTTTGACCGCTGACCCATTACGGATGCAGGCAATGAGGCAGTGATCGCTGAGATCTTGGTTGAAGACAGCAGAGGTGTATTTAGAGGGGAAGTTGGTTAGGATGATATCTATGAGGGTGCCCGTGTTTAAGGTTTTGGGGAGGTACCTGGTAGGTTCATTGATAATTTGTGTGAGATTGAGGGCATCAAGTTTAGATTGTAGGATGGCTGGGGTGTTAAGCATGTTCCAGTTTAGGTCGCCTAGCAGCACGAACTCTGAAGATAGATGGGGGGCAATCAGTTCACATATGGTGTCCAGAGCACAGCTGGGGGCAGAGGGTGGTCTATAGCAGGCGGCAACGGTGAGAGACTTGTTTTTAGAGAGGTGGATTTTTAAAAGTAGAAGTTCAAATTGTTTGGGTACAGACCTGGATAGTAGGACAGAACTCTGCAGGCTATCTTTGCAGTAGATTGCAACACCGCCCCCTTTGGCAGTTCTATCTTGTCTGAAAATGTTGTAGTTTGGAATTAAAATGTCTGAGTTTTTGGTGGTCTTCCTAAGCCAGGATTCAGACACAGCTAGAACATCCGGGTTGGCAGAGTGTGCTAAAGCAGTGAATAGAACAAACTTAGGGAGGAGGCTTCTAATGTTAACATGCATGAAACCAAGGCTATTACGGTTACAGAAGTCGTCAAAAGAGAGCGCCTGGGGAATAGGAGTGGAGCTAGGCACTGCAGGGCCTGGATTCACCTCTACATCGCCAGAGGAACATAGGAGGAGTAGAATAAGGGTACGGCTAAAAGCTATGAGAATTGGTCGTCTAGAACGTCTGGAACATAGAGTAAAAGGAGGTTTCTGGGGGCGATAAAATAGCATCAAGGTATAATGTACAGACAAATGTATGGTAGGATGTGAATACAGTGGAGGTAAACCTAGGTATTGAGTGATGAAGAGAGAGATATTGTCTCTAGAAACATCGTTGAAACCAGGAGATGTCATTGCATGTGTGGGTGGTGGAACTAATAGGTTGGATAAGGTATAGTGAGCAGGACTAGAGGCTCTACAGTGAAATAAGCCAATAAACACTAACCAGAACAGAAATGGACAAGACATATTGACATTAAGGAGAGGCATGCTTAGTCGAGTGATCAAAAGGGTCCGGTGAGTGGAGAGGTTGGTTGGTGATTTAGACAGCTAGCCAGGGCATCGGTAGCAAGCTAGCATAGGATGGAGGTCTGTTGTTAGCTACCTCTTGCGTTCCGTCAGTAGATTAGTGGGGTTCCGTGTGGTAGAGGGGATTAATCCAAATCACACAACAACAACAAAAATAAAAACAATAGATATAGTTATAGAGGCCCAAGAAGAAAACATAATAATAATAATAAAAAATAAAAAAATATATATATAAAAAAAATTGTCCGATTGTCTATTCAGATAGCAGCCGGTAAGACAGCTAACGGTTAGCAGGCCGCAGATGGGCGTTCAGGAGCCAGCCGAATAACTCCTTCGGGTAGATAACGTCGGCAGTCCAGTTGTGAAGGCCCGGTGGGGCTCCGCGAAAGCAGTAAAACGGGTCCGGATAGGTGACTGCAGCCCAGGTGTGATTGATGGAACTCAGGAGTGATTGACGGAGCTTGCTAGCTCCGGAATAATTGATGTTTGCTCCGGAATCGACGAAGGCCGATAGTCACACGGATAGCAGCTAGCTAGCTGTGAGATCCGGGTATGAATGTCCAGAGAGCAGTCGAAATCCAGGGACATGGAGAGAAAAATTGGTCCGGTATGTTCCGTTCCGAGCCGCGCTGCGCCGTACAGAACTGGCGATAGATTTTCGAGCTAAAGGATAGCTGATGACCACAAACCGTGGTTAGCTGCATACTAACGATTTGCCAGTAAAGGAGCTAACTAGCTTCTGAACTAGCTTCTGGATTAGCTTCTGGCTAGTTTCAGGCTAGCTTCTTGGAGTTTCTGGCTAGCTTCTTGGAGGATTACAGATCTGAGGTAAATAATACTTTTTTATAAATATACATTGGTGAGGCGGGTTGCAGGAGAGTGTTTTGAAGATGAGTTGATGGAAAATAAAAATAAAATGTATGTGAAAAAGTTGTAAATATATATATATACAGGACACGACAAGACGAGGACAAAAGACGTCTGAACTGCTATGCCACCTTGGTTTTGAATGGTCTAACCAAATAGACCATCAAAAGGATCTCTAAGGTCAAGGCGTGACAAGTTTGATGGAGTTTCATATGCTGCATTTGCCATGGACATTGCGTTTATGTTTTTGTTGGTGACACTTTGATATCTCAATTATTTTGCAGCTGTTTAAGTCTAACAAAAATGTGTGAGTTTGAGCATGTGCCAGTTAGGCATATGGATTTAAGAAAATGATCAGCACAAATAAGATAAAAGCTCATGGTCACTCAGTAATAAAATCCCCACTCATGGTGTTCTTAAAATAAACTACAATTTATCCCTTCTAAACTCCTCGTGTTATTGTTCATCATACTGATCAAAATCTTGTTTAATGTAAGATTAACACAAGTGGGCCTTTCATTGCTCAATCTAATTCCTGCGGATAAAACTGACACATGCTGAAACTTCCACACTTTTGGTAGACTTAAAACAGCTGCAAATAATCTAGATATCAAATGTCACCAATAAAAACGTATCAATAGACCTATAGCAAATGCAACATATGGCATTCATTTTCACATGCAAATAGCACTTTTTTTGTAGTGTTCAAAGCATGCCGTTCCATTTCTTTTCAAACTCGATGCAGCACAATCAGTCCTCCATGACAACAACATGATAAACAACAGAGTAGGCTAATAAAACCTTCGTTTTTGGGTTCAGCTCAGGTTAAACTATTTGGCTAATCTATATTTCCTATTTTTGAAGACCAAGGGCTAAAACATTAATTGGAATGACTGGAAATCAGACTTTTTTTCAAATATAAAGATCTATCCTAATTGCATTACTATGTGTATTATAGTCTCACGTTGCCATACCTCCAAAATCATGTAGTTGCCAGTGCTCCCTTGGAGGTCTGGAGAATTTTGTATTGCAAATACAGTTTGAATGGTCTGCTGGGAGATTTTGATTTGATGTTGCATTTAAAAAACACTCCCCCTTCATCTCCATAGAGGGCTGCTGGGTGTTACATGTCTCAATGTTTTCCATCTGGGTAGTCGTTGCCTATGCTAGTTTCAATGCAGGTTTTCAAGTTATCAAGGGTGGCTGACAGTATTTCAATTTACGTTTAAAGTTGATTACACCGAATGCATTTGTAGATAACAGACTTGGAGATGGTGAAATTGCAGCTCCAGCTGTCAGTACAGGAAGAGTGTAAGCTTCTGGATAGCGCTGGTAATTTTGTGGCAGGACATTATGAAAAGATTCTCCAGTTCCAGTCTCTAGAGGGGAAAGTTTGAGCACAGATGTCACGTTTGTTGTAATGATCGGACCAAAACGCAGCATAATTAGAGTTCCAAATCATTTTAATAAACCGAAACTCACTGAACAAAAAAGCAAACAACCAACAAACGAAACATGAAGCTATTCAAAATTGTGCTGACAGGCAACTACACATGGTCAAGATCCCACAAACACAAATGAGGAAATGGCTTTTTAAATATGATCCCCAATCAGAGACAATGATGAACAGCTGCCTCTGATTGGGAACCATATCAGGCCACCATAGAAATACAAAAACACCTAGATGACCCACCCAAGTCACTATCACGCCCCAACCAACACAGAGAAAAAACAGCTTATTATGGTCAGGGTGTGACAGTATACCCCCCCAAAAAAGTGCGGACTCCGACCGCAAAAGCTGACTCAATAGGGGAGGGTCCGGGTGGGCATCTATGTTGGATCGCTGGAGGCTCCGGACTGGGGCCCGTCGTTGGAGGCTCTGGACTGGGGACCGTCGCTGAAGGCTCCGGACTGTGAACCATCGCTGAAAGCTCCGGACTATAGACCGTCTCAGGAGGTTTCAGACTGTAGACCGTCTCAGGAGGTTCTGGACTGTAGACCGTCTCAGGAGGTTCCGGACTGTACCCCGTCGTTCGAGGTTCCGGACAGTGGCCCGTCATTCGAGTTTCCGGACTGTAGTCCATCGCCGGAAGCTCTGTACTGGGAACTGTCGCCGGAAGCTTTGGACTGGAAACTGTCGCAGGAAGCTCTGGACTGGAAACTGTCGCAGGAAGCTCTGGACTGGAAACTGTCGCCGGAAGCTCTGGACTGGGAACTGTCGCCGAAAGCTCTGGATGTGGAGGCGCACTGGAGGCCTGATGCGTGGGACCGGTAAAGGTGGCACCGGGCTGATGACACGCACCTCAGGGCGAGTGCGGAGAGGAGGCACAGGAAGTATTGGACTGTGGAGGTGCACTGGAGGTCTAGAGCGCAGAGCTGGCACAACCCTTACTGACTAGATGCTCACTCCAGCCCGGCAAGTGCGGGAAGCTAGCACAGGACGCACTGGGCTGTGAAGGCGCTCTGGAGACCTGATGCGTGGGACCAGTACAGGTGGCACCGGGCTGATGACACGCACCTCAGCACGCCCGCTCTGCAGCGCTCTCAACACCAGCACCTCTCTCCGGAATCTTGCTTCGAGCTCCTTACTCGACTCCCTGACTGGCTCTGATTCACTCCTCGGCTCCGCCGATTGCTCCATGTGGCCCCCCCAAAAAATATATTGGGGTTTCTGTGGCCTTCCTCCCCGACATCGTTGCTGTCCTCTCATGCTCCAAGGCAAGGCGATCCTGTCCTGTCAGGATTTCCTTCCAAGTCCAGGATCCCTTCCCATCCAGGATCTCTTCCCAAGTCCAGGATACTTCCTCCTCCTGGGCACGCTGCTTGGTATTTTATTGGTGGGATCTTCTGTCACGTTCGTTGTAATCATCAGACCAAGGCACAGCATGCTTAGAGTTCCACAGAATTTTTATAAACTGCAACTCACTGAACAAAACAACAAACAACCAACCAAACGAAATGTGAAGCTATACAAAATAGTGCTGACAGTCAACTACACATAGTCAAGATCCCACAAACACAAATGAGGAAATGGCTACCTGAATATGATCCCCAACGATAAACAGCTGCCTCTGATTGGGAACCATATCAGGCCAACATAGAAATACAAAAACACCTAGATGACCCCACTCAAGTCACTATCACGCCCCAACCAACACAGAGAAAAAACAGCTTACTATGGTCAGGGCGTGACAACAGAGAGATAATAACAACACAATATTCAGTGCTGTCTAATTGGAGAATACTGAAGCCTGTTTCTTTGTGATGTTTTCTGTCAGAAATGGAAAGCTGTGAACGCCTGCTTGCAGATGAAGAGAGAGGTCCAAATGAAATTCCCAAGATACTTAGGGTATATCCTATATGTCATGCGTTATACGTATGTGTAGGCCTACCGATGTTAGCAAATGTGATATACAAAAATACAGTTAGAGTCACACACAATGTATAAACCTATTACAATTGGAGCAGGACAACTCTGCTCGAGGTCTGCTGGGTTAGGGTTAGGGTTAGGGTTAGGGTTAGGGTTTCTGCCCAGCAATAACACACCTGATTCAACTCAAATCCAATGAGTTCTAAATCTAGCGTGTTATTGCTGGGCTGGAATAGAAGTCTGCTCATCCAGTAGATCAGGGATCAGTGGAGCAAGGTTGGCCACCACTGGTATGACATTTTTTTGGTTCACTTGAAATTAGGCTTTTGTAAAATTAGCCTACTTGTTACTACTCAAGTATCTATTGTTGTTTAGACTAAGATGTCTAATCTTTACACACAACTTATCTTATTTGTACATTTTGAAGTGATTATGTGTTTATTCTTTAAAGTGAAGTTTTTAAACTATTATACAAAATGATTTTGTGCCAATGTTGATTAATAACGTATTACAATCCTGCAATAAAGAGGGGAAGGGGTTCTGTCTGTGTTTTGATTACATTCTTTATTTTACTAGGATCCCCGTTAGCCGACACCAATGGTGACAGCTTGTCTTACTGGGCTTCAATTTACAGACAGAGCATTTGGAAAGAATTCAGACAACCCTTTGACTTTTTATTACATTAGACCCTTATTCTAAAATCGATTAAGTAGTTTTTTCCATGAATTAATCTGCACACAAAAAAATGAAACATCACATCACAGAAGTATTCAGACCTTTTACGCAGTACTTTGCTGAAGCAACTTTGGCAGCTATTACAGCCTCGAGTCTTCTTGGGTATTACGCTACAAGCTTGGCACCGTCCCTACGGTGAAGCATGGTGGGGCCAGCATATTGCTGTGCGGATGATTTCATGGGTAGGGACTTCGAGACTAGTCAGGATGGAGGAAAAGATGAGGGGAGCAAAGTACAGAGAGATCCTTGATGAAAACCTGCTCCAGACCTATCAGGACCTCAGACTGGGGCGAAGGTTCACCTTCCAATAGGACAACGACCCTAAGCACACAGCCAAGACAACACAGGAGTGGCTTAGGGACAAGGCTCTAAATATTTGTTATTTTTATCTCTTACTTTTTAGGGGGTATTTTCTCAATTCTGCGTTGTTGGTTAAGAGCTTGTAAGAAAGCATTTCATTGTAAGGTCTACCCTGTTTTATTCTGCGCATGTTTAAAATACAATTTGATTTGATTTTGAGTAGCCCAGCCAGTTGAACTAAGATCATGAAGCATTTGTACTTTAAATGAATCCAGATTCAATGGGTACATATCATTCATTTATCAGTCCAAAAAAGGATGTAGCAACTAAGGATCGCCCCTTTGACCTCTAGCGTCGAGCAATCCCGTATCCGGGAGCGTAATCATAGCCTCAAGCTCATTACCATAACGCTGTTACGGCTTTCTTCTATATCCTCCTCTGACGAAGAGGTAGAACAAGGATCGGACCAAAATGTAGCGTGTTGATTTAGATTCATATTTAATCAAACAAAGAAACACGAACTTACACGAACACTACAAAAAACAATAAACGAAACCGAAACAGCCTATCTGGTGCAAACTAACCGAGAGTACACATAGGACACTAAGGACAATCACCCACGACAAACTCAAAGAATATGGCTGCCTAAATATGGTTCCCAATCAGAGACAACGATAAACACCTGCCTCTAATTGAGAACCACTCCAGACAGCCATAGACCTTGCTAGATAACCCTACTAGCAACAATCCCAATACCACCACCAAAGCCCCAAGACAAACACACCACAATTACAAAAACCCCATGCCACACCCTGGCCTGACCAAATACATAAAGAAAAACACAAAATACTTTGACCAGGGCGTGACAGAACCTCCCCCTAAGGTGCGGACTCCTGAACGCACCTCAAAACAATAGGGAGGGTCCGGGTGGGCGTCTGTCCATGGTGGCGACTCCGGCGCGGGACGTGGACCCCACTCCATTAATGTCTTAGTCCCCTCTCCCTTCGTCCCTGGATAGTCCACCCTCGCCGCCGACCATGGCCTAGTAGTCCTCACCCAGAACCCCACTGGACTGAGGAGCAGATCGGGACTGAAGGACAGCTCGGGACTGAGGCAGCTCGGGACTGAGGGGAAGCTCGGGAGTGAGAGAAAGCTCAAGAGTGAGAGGAAGCTCAAGAGTGAGAGGAAGCTCAGGAGTGAGAGGAAGCTCAGGAGTGAGAGGAAGCTCAGGAGTGAGAGGAAGCTCAGGAGTGAGAGAAAGCTCAGGAGTGAGAGAAAGCTCAGGAGTGAGAGAAAGCTCAGGCAGGTAGGTAGATCTATCAGATCCTGGCTGGCTGGTGGTCTCAGCAGATCCTGGCTGACTGGCAGATCCTGGCTGACTGGCAGATCCTGGCTGACTGGCAGATCCTGGCTGACTGGCAGATCTGGATGAGTCTGGTTGACTGGCAGATCTGGAAGAGTCTGGTTGACTGGCAGATCTGGAAGAGTCTGGTTGACTGGCAGATCTGGAAGAGTCTGGTTGACTGGCAGATCTGGAAGAGTCTGACTGACTGGCAGATCTGGCGGCGCTGGGCAGACTGGCGCCGCTGGGCAGACTGGCGGCCCTGGGCAGACTGGCGGCGCTGGGCAGACTGGCGACGCTGGGCAGACTGGCGGCGCTGGGCTGACTGGCGACGCTGGGCAGACTGGCGACGCTGGGCAGACTGGCGACGCTGGGCAGACTGGCGGTGCTGGGCAGACTGGCGGTGCTGGGCAGACTGGCGGCGCTGAGTAGACTGACGGCGCTGGGCAGACTGGCGGCGCTGGGCAGACTGGCAACGCTGGGCAGACTGGCGACGCTGGGCAGACTGGCGGTGCTGGGCAGACTGGCGACGCTGGGCAGACTGGGGGCACTGGCGGCGCTGGGCAGACTGGCGGCACTGGCTGCTCCATATAGGCTGACAGCTCTGGCGGCTTCTTACAGACTGACAGCTCTGGCGGCTCCGTGCTGACTGGCAGCCCCTTGCAGACTGGCAGCCCCTTGCAGACTGGCAGCTCCTTACAGACTGACAGCTCCTTGCAGACTGACAGCTCCTTGCAGACTGACAGCTCCGTGCAGACTGACACCTCCTTGCAGATTGACAGCTCCGTGCAGACTGACAGCTCCGTGCAGACTGACAGCTCTGGCTGCTCCATGTAGACTGGCAGCTCCTTGATGACTGGCAGCTCTGGCTGCTCCATGTAGACTGGCTGCTTCATGCAGACTGGCAGCTCGGGCTCCTTCATGTAGACTGACAGCTCTGGCTGCTCCATGCAGACTGACAGCTCTGGCTGCTCCATGCAGACTGACAGCTCTGGCTGCTTCATGTAGACTGGCTGCTTCATGTAGACTGGCTGCTTCATGCAGACTGGCAGCTCGGGCTGCTCCATGCAGACTGACAGCTCCTTGATGACTGGCAGCTCTGGCTGCTCTATGCAGACTGACAGCTCTGGCTGCTTCATGCAGACTGACAGCTCTGGCTGCTCCATGTAGACTGGCTGCTTCATGCAGACTGGCAGCTCGGGCTCCTTCATGTAGACTGACAGCTCTGGCTGCTCCATGCAGACTGACATCTCTGGCTGCTCCATGCAGACTGACAGCTCTGGCTGCTCCATGCAGACTGACAGCTCTGGCTGCTTCATGTAGACTGGCTGCTTCATGTAGACTGGCTGCTTCATGCAGACTGGCAGCTCGGGCTGCTCCATGCAGACTGACAGCTCCTTGATGACTGGCAGCTCTGGCTGCTCTATGCAGACTGACAGCTCTGGCTGCTTCATGCAGACTGACAGCTCTGGCTGCTCCATGTAGACTGGCTGCTTCATGCAGACTGGCAGCTCGGGCTCCTTCATGTAGACTGACAGCTCTGGCTGCTCCATGCAGACTGACAGCTCTGGCTGCTCCATGCAGACTGACAGCTCTGGCTGCTTCATGTAGACTGGCTGCTTCATGCAGACTGGCAGCTCGGGCTGCTCAATGCAGACTGACAGCTCTGGCTGCTTCATGTAGACTGGCTGCTTCATGCAGACTGGCAGCTCTGGTTGCTCCATGTAGACTGGCAGCTCCTTGCAGACTGGCAGCTCTGTCTGCGCTGAACAGGCGGGAGACTCCGGCAGCGCAGGAGAGGAGGAAGACTCTAACTGCGCTAAACAGGCGGGAGAATCCAGCAGCGCAGGAGAGGAGAGAGACTCTGGTTGCGCTGAACAGGCGGGAGACTCCGGCAGCGCAGGAGAGGAGGAAGACTCTAACTGCGCTAAACAGGCGGGAGAATCCAGCAGCGCAGGAGAGGAGAGAGACTCTGGTTGCGCTGAACAGGCGGGGCGCACTGAAGGCCTGGTGCGTGGTGCTGGTACTGGTGTTACTGGACCGAGGACACGCACAGGAAGCCTGGTGCGGGGAGCTGCTACCGGAGGACTGGAGTGTGGAGGTGGCACAGGATGGGCTAGACCGTGAAGGCGTACTGGAGATCTTGAGAGCAGTGTTGGCACAGGACGTGCAAGGCTAGGGATGTGTACAGGAGGCCTGGTACGTGAGGCTGGTACCAACTTCACCAGCCGACTAACACGCACCTCAGGACGAGTATGGAGCGCTAACCCAGGTGCCATCAAATCCCCGACACGTTCCGTCGGGCGAATTCCATGCAAAAAGCACCAACACAGCAACTCCCTCATTTCTCTCTCCTCCAATTTCCCCATTAACTCCTTCACGGTCTCTGTTTCGCTCACCTCCAACACCGGCTCTGGTTCGGGTCTCCTCCTAGGCTCCTCACGATAAACAGGGAGAGTTGGCTCAGGTCTGACTCCTGACTCTGCCACACTCTCCCTGAGCCCCCCCCCCCCCCAAGACATTTTTGGGGCTGATTCTCAGGCTTCCTTCCGAGTCGCCGTGCTGCCTCCTCATTACGGCGCCTCTTTGCTCTCGCCGCCTCCAGTTCCTCTTTGGGGCGGCGATATTCTCCAGGCTGAGCCCAGGGTCCTTCTCCGTTTAGGATTTCCTCCCATGTCCAGAACTCCTTATAGCGCCTCTCCTCTTTGGGCTGCTCCTGCCTGTTGACACGCTGCTTGGTCCGTTGGTGGTGGGTGATTCTGTTACGGCTTTCTTCTATATCCTCCTCTGACGAAGAGGTAGAACAAGGATCGGACCAAAATGCAGCGTGTTGATTTAGATTCATATTTAATCAAACAAAGAAACACGAACTTACACGAACACTACAAAAAACAATAAACGAAACCGAAACAGCCTATCTGGTGCAAACTAACCGAGAGTACACATAGGACACTAAGGACAATCACCCACGACAAACTCAAAGAATATGGCTGCCTAAATATGGTTCCCAATCAGAGACAACGATAAACACCTGCCTCTAATTGAGAACCACTCCAGACAGCCATAGACCTTGCTAGATAACCCTACTAGCAACAATCCCAATACCACCACCAAAACCCCAAGACAAACACACCACAATTACAAAAACCCCATGCCACACCCTGGCCTGACCAAATACATAAAGATAAACACAAAATACTTTGACCAGGGTGTGACAAACGCAACGTTTCCTATTCATGAAAATCGCAAATGAAATGAAATAAATATATTGAAACACAAGCTTAGCCTTTTGTTAACAACACTGTCATCTCAGATTTTCAAAATATGCTTTATCCAAAGCTACACAAGCATTTGTGTAAGAGTTGTCGTGGAAATTTACTCTATTTACCAAATCATGGGAGCCAACCACACACACAAGTCAGAGTTAGTTATCAACGTCCATTTTTAATTATATAAGCTCTACAGCATTTTGACTTTCAACAGTTCAGTATCTCTAATGAAAAATTGAGAGTCCCCCCACAATGGCAAAATGGGATCCTTTATAGCAAAGATCACACATAGTCAGACAGCATAGACATAATTCATCGTTCAGCTTTGTCTCCTTTCCCAAACCCCAGAACCATAAACCAATCCTCCATATCAACAGGCATATATCAAATTGTCATTTAGATACAACCCACTCTAAATACAAACTCCTGGACAAACTCACGGAGAGGAGAATGAGGCTATAGGTTAAGATAGAAACAACATTAGAGGGAGCATAGAATGATTCCAGACACTGCCACCCTACCTTTCCCCACAAGAAAAAGGTAGGGAGTAAAAGATATGTTTACACATGATGACACTTTGACCTCTCCCCTCTCAGCGGCCCATGCAACTTAGTTTTGACATAGAACAGATAACTGCAACCTCGCCACAGTATTATACAAAAAATACCATTCTGATGAGAATTAACTTACACACATTAGATGAATATAAAACATCTTACAAATGTTACCAACAAATTCTGAATCTTCCACGACAGAGTATTGATAGCCTAGCATAGAATTAAGCCTAGCATTCAGCAGGCAACATTTTCACAAAAACAAGAAAAGCATTCAAATAAAATAATTTACCTTTGAAGAACTTCGGATGTTTTCAATGACGAGACTCTCAGTTAGATAGCAAATGTTCATTTTTTCCAAAAATATTATTTGTGTAAGAGAAATAGCTTCGTTTTGTTCATCACATTTGGCTAAGAAAAAAATACGAAAATGCAGTCACTTACAACGCCAAACTTTTTTCAAAATTAGCTCCATAATATCGACAGAAACATGGCAAACGTTGTTTAGAATCAATCCTCAAGGTGTTTTTCACAATTCTATTCGATGAAAAATCATTCCTGGCAGTCGGTTTGTCATCAGAGGCAAACGGAAAAATACTGCAGCTGGAGATTACGCAATAATTGCGACGGAGGACACCAAGCGACCACCTGGTAAATGTAGTCTCTTATGGTCAATCTTCCAATGATATGCCTACAAATATGTCACAATGCTGCAGACACCTTGGGGAAAACGTGGAAAAGGTAAGCTGACTCCTAGCTCCTCCACAGCCATATAAGGAGTCATTGCCATGAGGCGGTTTTAAAAAATGCGGCACTTCCTGATTGTATATTTATCTGGTTTTTTTTCTGTAACATCAGTTTTGTGGCACTCACAGACAATATCTTTGCAGTTTTGGTGTTTTCTTTCCAAAGCTGTCAATTATATGCATAGTCGAGCATCTTTTCGTGACAAAATATCTTGTTTAAAACGGGAACGTTTTTCATCCAAAATTTAAAAGAGCGCCCCCTATATCGAAGAAGTTAAATGCATGCATCCCAGGAGCAGTATTTGGTATTTTCTGTCTGTCTGTCTGTCTGTCTGTCTGTCTGCCTGCCTGCCTGCCTCTCTCTGTGTCTGTCTCTCTCTCTCTCTCTCTCTCTCTGTGTGTCTCTCTCTCTCTCTCTCTCTCTCTCTGTGTGTCTGTCACTGTCTGTCTCTCTCTCTCTCTCTCTCTCTCTCTCTCTCTCTCTCTCTGTGTGTGTCTATCACTGTGTCTGTCTCTCTCTCTCTCTCTCTCTCTCTCTCTGTGTCTGTCTCTCTCTCTCTGTTTCTGTCTCTGTCTGTCTCTCTCTCTCTCCGTGTCTCTCCTCTCCTCTCCTCTCCTCTCCTCTCCTCTCCTCTCCTCTCCTCTCCTCTCCTCTCCTCTCCTCTCCTCTCCTCTCCTCTCCTCTCCTCTCCTCTCCTCTCCTCGGTCTCTCTCTTAGATCCTCTTCCCATCTCCCCCAAATCAGGCGACTTTCAGATCCTAATAAATGCACTACCCTTTTCACGGCAATCTGAGAAACGTCATCGTCGAGGACAAAGAGGGGCTCTCCTTCAAAGGCATGTAATTATAAATGACCTTGACAACTCTCTTTTCTTAATAAAAAATAACCTTGACAGCTCACTCTTCCTAACTATATATGACCTTGACAGCTCTCTGTTCCTAACTATAAATGACCTTGACAGCTCACTGTTCCTAATTATAAATTACCTTGACAGCTCACTGTTTCTAACTATAAATGACCTTGACAGCACTCTGTTCCTAACTATAAATGACCTTGACAGCTCTCTGTTCCTAACTATAAAGGACCTTGACAGCTCACTGTTCCTAACTATGAATTAACTTGACAGCTCACTGTTTATTACTATAAATGACTTTGACAGCTCACTGTTCCTAACTATAAATGACCTTGACAGCTCATTGTTCCTAACTATAAATGACCTTGACAGCTCACTGTTCCTAACTATAAATGACCTTGACAGCTCACTGTTTATTACTATAAATTACCTTGACAGGTCACTGTTTATTACTATAAATGACATTGACAGCTCACTGTTCCTAACTATAAATGACCTTGACAGCTCACTGTTTATTACTATAAATGACCTTGACAGCTCACTGTTCCTAACTATAAATGACCTTGACAGCTCACTGTTCCTAACTATAAATGACCTTGACAGCTCACTGTTTATTACTATAAATTACCTTGACAGGTCACTGTTTATTACTATAAATGACATTGACAGCTCACTGTTCCTAACTATAAATGACCTTGACAGCTCACTGTTTATTACTATAAATGACCTTGACAGCTCACTGTTCCTAACTATAAATGACCTTGACAGCTCACTGTTCCTAACTATAAATGACCTTGACAGCTCACTGTTCCTAACTATAAATGACCTTGACAGCTCACTGTTTATTACTATAAATGACCTTGACAGCTCACTGTTTATTACTATAAATGACCTTGACAGCTCACTATTCCTAACTATAAATGACCTTGAAGGCTCACTGTTTATTAACTATAAATGACCTTGACAGCTCACTGTTCCTAACTATAAATGACCTTGACAGCTCACTGTTCCTAACTATAAATGACCTTGACAGCTCACTGTTCCTAATTATAAATTACATTGACAGCTCACTGTTTATTAACTATAAATGACCTTAATAGCTCACTGTTCCTAACTATAAATTACATTGACAGCTCACTGTTTCCTAACTATAAATGACCTTGAAAGCTCACTGTTTATTACTAGAAATGACCTTGACAGCTCTCTGTTCCTAACTATAAATGACCTTGACAGCTCATTGTTCCTAACTCTAAATGACCTTGACAGCTCACTGTTCCTAACTATAAATGACCTTGACAGCTCACTGTTCCTAATTATAAATTACATTGACAGCTCACTGTTTATTAACTATAAATGACCTTAATAGCTCACTGTTCCTAACTATAAATTACATTGACAGCTCACTGTTTATTAACTATAAATTACATTGACAGCTCACTGTTTATTAACTATAAATGACCTTGACAGCTCACTGTTCCTAATTATAAATTACATTGACAGCTCACTGTTTATTAACTATAAATGACCTTGACAGCTCACTGTTCCTAATTATAAATTACATTGACAGCTCACTGTTTATTAACTATAAATGACCTTAATAGCTCACTGTCCCTTAACTATAAATGACATTGACAGCTCACTGTTTATTAACAATAAATGACATTGACAGCTCACTGTTTCCTAACTATAAATGACCTTGAAAGCTCACTGTTTATTACTATAAATGACCTTGACAGCTCATTGTTCCTAACTCTAAATGACCTTGACAGCTCACTGTTTATTACTATAAATTACCTTGACAGCTCACTGTTCCTAACTATAAATGACCTTGACAGCTCATTGTTCCTAACTCTAAATGACCTTGACAGCTCACTGTTTATTACTATAAATGACATTGACAGCTCACTCTTCCTCATTTTAATTGACCTTGACAGCTCACTGTTTATTAACTATAAATGACATTGACAGCTCACTGTTTATTAACTATAAATGACATTGACAGCTCACTGTTCCTAACTATAAATGACATTTACAGCTCACTGTTCCTAACTATAAATGACCTTGACAGCTCACTGTTCCTAACTATAAATGACCTTGACAGCTCACTGTTCCTAACTATAAATGACATTGACAGCTCACTGTTTATTAACTATAAATGACATTGACAGCTCACTCTTCCTCATTTTAATTGACCTTGACAGCTCATTGTTCCTAACTATAAATGACCTTGACAGCTCATTGTTCCTAACTCTAAATGACCTTGACAGCTCACTGTTTATTACTATAAATGACATTGACAGCTCACTCTTCCTCATTTTAATTGACCTTGACAGCTCACTGTTCCTAACTATAAATGACCTTGACAGCTCACTGTTCCTAACTATAAATGACCTTGACAGCTCACTGTTCCTAAGTATAAATTATATTGACAGCTCACTGTTTATTAACTATAAATGACCTTAATAGCTCACTGTCCCTTAACTATAAATGACATTGACAGCTCACTGTTTATTAACAATAAATGACATTGACAGCTCACTGTTTCCTAACTATAAATGACCTTGAAAGCTCACTGTTTATTACTAGAAATGACCTTGACAGCTCTCTGTTCCTAACTATAAATGACCTTGACAGCTCACTGTTTATTACTATAAATGACATTGACAGCTCACTCTTCCTCATTTTAATTGACCTTGACAGCTCACTGTTCCTAACT
The DNA here is from genome assembly GCF_002021735.2 of Oncorhynchus kisutch. Classification (NCBI taxonomy): domain Eukaryota; kingdom Metazoa; phylum Chordata; class Actinopteri; order Salmoniformes; family Salmonidae; genus Oncorhynchus; species Oncorhynchus kisutch. The sequence goes on from NC_034187.2 coordinate 76,810,380, forward strand.
ATAAATGACCTTGACAGCTCACTGTTCCTAACTATAAATGACCTTGACAGCTCACTGTTCCTAAGTATAAATTATATTGACAGCTCACTGTTTATTAACTATAAATGACCTTAATAGCTCACTGTTCCTTAACTATAAATGACATTGACAGCTCACTGTTTATTAACTATAAATGACATTGACAGCTCACTGTTCCTAACAATAAATGACATTGACAGCTCACTGTTTCCTAACTATAAATGACCTTGAAAGCTCACTGTTTATTACTAGAAATGACCTTGACAGCTCTCTGTTCCTAACTATAAATGACCTTGACAGCTCATTGTTCCTAACTCTAAATGACCTTGACAGCTCACTGTTTATTACTATAAATTACCTTGACAGCTCACTGTTCCTAACTATAAATGACCTTGACAGCTCATTGTTCCTAACTCTAAATGACCTTGACAGCTCACTGTTTATTACTATAAATGACATTGACAGCTCACTCTTCCTCATTTTAATTGACCTTGACAGCTCACTGTTCCTAACTATAAATGACCTTGACAGCTCACTGTTCCTAACTATAAATGACCTTGACAGCTCACTGTTCCTAAGTATAAATTATATTGACAGCTCACTGTTTATTAACTATAAATGACCTTGACAGCTCACTGTTCCTAACTATAAATGACCTTGACAGCTCACTGTTCCTAACTATAAATTATATTGACAGCTCACTGTTCCTTAACTATAAATGACCTTGACAGCTCACTGTTTATTAACTATAAATGACATTGACAGCTCACTGTTTATTAACTATAAATGACATTGACAGCTCACTGTTCCTAACTATAAATGACATTGACAGCTCACTGTTCCTAACTATAAATGACCTTGACAGCTCACTGTTCCTAACTATAAATGACCTTGACAGCTCACTGTTCCTAACTATAAATGACATTGACAGCTCACTGTTTATTAACTATAAATGACATTGACAGCTCACTCTTCCTCATTTTAATTGACCTTGACAGCTCATTGTTCCTAACTATAAATGACCTTGACAGCTCATTGTTCCTAACTATAAATGACCTTGACAGCTCACTGTTCCTAAGTATAAATTATATTGACAGCTCACTGTTTATTAACTATAAATGACATTGACAGCTCACTGTTTATTAACTATAAATGACATTGACAGCTCACTGTTTATTAACTATAAATGACATTGACAGCTCACTGTTCCTAACTATAAATGACCTTGACAGCTCACTGTTCCTAACTATAAATGACCTTGACAGCTCACTGTTCCTAACTATAAATGACATTGACAGCTCACTGTTCCTAATTAGAAATGACATTCTCTCTCTCGCTCTCTCTTCTCCCTAATTTGTATATTTTCTCCTTCGCTCTCTCCCGTTCTCCCATCCTCTCCTCTTTCTTTCTCCTCGCTCTACCTCATTCTCATTTTGTAGCTAGGGGAACAATTATTTCAGCTTTTTTATATTGTCATGCAAATGTTCCTGCTTTCTTAAGTGCAGGCCTCTGAGGTCTTTTGAGTGTGACTCCTACACAGTACATCAGGTTCTGCTTTGATTGTATGCATGCATGATGATCACACTTCTCTGAAAGGAGCAAAAGGAGATACATACTCAATGAGATGATGTCACAGGAGGCTGCTGAGGGGAGGACGGCTCATAATAATTTTCAGAATGGAGCAAATGGAATGGCATCAAACACATGGTAACCATGGAAACAATGTGTTTGATGAATTTGATACAATTCCACTCACTCTGCTCCAGTCATTACAGTTTTCTACAATTACTTTGGCACTAATTTCGGAACCTTGATATAATTTCTCAAAAGTCTAGACACAAAACTCATAACCAATGATCAAAATGCAAATGTTTCAAAACTCTTAACACTTTTTCCAATTGCTTGGATACAATACACATAAAGCTAAGATCATTTGTTAATTGAACTAAAGTCACCTGTTCAAAATGACACAACTTAATTAACAGTAAAGTATTACCATTTCAAAATGCATCTCAGATGACTCTCTATTCATTTCATTACAATGATGTAACTATCAATTGATACAACTGCTCAAAATGATAAGTATGTCACGTTCTTTCAAAATCGAACCCAGAAGCAGACCAGGACAAGGAGCGTAGGAAGAAGGTGAGTATTTATTTACAAGTGAATGTGAATGGGTAGATCTATCCAGGTGGCGTAGCGGGCAGCGGTGGTGAGTTGATGGGAGTAAATAGGTGGATCCAATGGGGAAGCGGAATCCTCCTCCTCCAGGCGGGAATGGGGTAAATGATCCGGGTGAGTACCTGAAGACAGAACAAACGGAGGTAAGTTTAAGGCAAGCAATACGTAAAAAACAACAAAACAAATTCTATCCAACTTGAGGCTGATACTCTGGCACAACATACTGTTCATGGCTAACGATCCGGCAGGGAATGGATGTCAGGTCCGGGCTTATGAAGAGGAGAGATGATGATCAGGACCAGGTGTGCAGATAGCTGATGGGATACAGGTGCGGGTAATCAGAACTTCCAACTGGCTACATTGCCCGGCAACCAGACAGGGTGCGTTCCAGGACGCCGGAAAAAACACTCCAGGACAGAACACAGGCAAAAAACAGACTTAGGAAACGGGATTCGTGACAAAATAACTATTGCGTTACTCTTAATGCATAGTTTTACGGAAACTGACAAACAATATTCCATGTTTAGATCATGAAAGTTTCAGGATAACGAGATCCATTGACACCAATTACCGTGGAACATGAACCAATCGGACTACATTATCTATGGATGTAATATTTCATCATCATTCTTTATCAGACACTGTTTCTATGGTCCCATGTACCACTTTTCCAGACCATGTTTTCAGATTTGACATTACTGTACACTTTATTAGATACACCTATCTAGTACTGGGTAGGACCCCCTTTTGCCTCCACAACAGCCTGAATTATTCACGGTCTTGTACATCAAGAGATGCCCTTCTGCACACCACTGTTTTAAACAGCTGTTATTTGAGCGTTTGTGGCCTTTCTGTTAGCTTGAATGAGTCTGGACATTCTCTTCTGACCTCTCTCATTAACAAGGTGGTTTTACCCACAGAACTGCCGCTCACTGAATGTGTTTTGTTTATCACACCATTCTCTGTAAACTCTAGAGACTGTAGTGCGTAAAAATCCCAGGAAGGCAGCTGTTTCTGAGATGCTGGAATCACCATGTGTGGCTTCAACAATCATACCACGGTCAAAATTGCTTAGATTACTCATCTTGCCCATTCTAATGTTTGGTCGAACAACATCTAAAGCTCTCTACTCTATATACTCTATATATTGAGTTGCAGGCAGCCACATGATTTGCTGTTTGAATGTAACCGTCTTTGATGAGCTAAATCAGGTCTGTAGAGCTGATGACATGACCTACGTCACTGTGTGAGATAATGTCAGGTTCCACCATGCTCAGAATGGTGCAAGCATGGTTTCAGGCCCATCCACAATTTACCACCCTGTACTTACCCCCAAACTCTCATTTCCTTAACCCGATTGCGGAAGTTTTCTCCACATGGAGGTGGAAGGTATATGATAGGCGCCCTCACAAACAAGGCACCCTTCTCCAGGCCATGGATGACGCATGCAATGACATCACGGCAGACCAGTGTCAGGCCTGGATTCGCTATGCCCGAAGATTCTTCCCAATATGTTTGGCTAATGAAAACATCTATTGTGATGTGAATGAGAACCTGTGGCCAAATCCACAAGCAGGGTTGATGGAAAATAGAAGTACAGTAATCAATCTTTTGTTTTGCTCTTTACAGTAAGCCAGATGAGGAACACTGCAGTGATGTTTTACAATAAGCCAGGTGAGGAACACTGCAGTGAGGTTTTACCGTAAGCCAGGTGAGGAACACTGCAGTGATGTTTTACAGTAAGCCAGGTGAGGAACAATGCAGTGATGTTTTACAGTAAGCCAGGTAAGGAACACTGCAGTGATGTTTTACAGTAAGCCAGGTGAGGAACACTGCAGTGATATTTTACAGTAAGCTGGGTGAGGAACACTGCAATGATGTTTTACAATAAGCCAGGTGAGGAACACTGCATTGATGTTTTACAGTAAGCCAGGTGAGGAACACTGCAGTGATGTTTTACAGTAAGCCAAGTGAGGAATACTGCAGTGATGTTTTACAGTAAGCCAGGTGAGGAACACTGCAGTGATGTTTTACAGTAAGTCAGGTGAGGAACACTGCAGTGATGTTTTACCGTAAGCCAGGTGAGGAACACTGCAGTGATGTTTTACAGTAAGCCAGGTGAGGAATACTGCAGTGATGTTTTACAGTAAGCCAGGTGAGGAACACTGCAGTGATGTTTTACAGTAAGCCAGGTGAGGAATACTGCAGTGATGTTTTACAGTAAGCCAGGTAAGGAACACTGCAGTGATGTTTTACCGTAAGCCAGGTGAGGAACACTGCAGTGATGTTTTACAAGTAAGCCAAGTGAGGAATACTGCAGTGATGTTTTACAGTAAGCCAGGTGAGGAACACTGCAGTGATGTTTTACCGTAAGCCAGGTGAGGAACACTGCAGTGATGTTTTACAGTAAGCCAGGTGAGGAACACTGCAGTGATGTTTTACCGTAAGCCAGGTGAGGAACACTGCAGTGATGTTTTACAGTAAGCCAGGTGAGGAATACTGCAGTGATGTTTTACAGTAAGCCAGGTGAGGAACACTGCAATGATGTTTTACAATAAGCCAGGTGAGGAACACTGCAGTGATGTTTTACCGTAAGCCAGGTGAGGAACACTGCAGTGATGTTTTACAGTAAGCCAGGTGAGGAATACTGCAATGATGTTTTACAGTAAGCCAGGTGAGGAACACTGCAGTGATGTTTTACAGTAAGCCAGGTGAGGAATACTGCAGTGATGTTTTACAGTAAGCCAGGTGAGGAACACTGCAGTGATGTTTTACAGTAAGCCAGGTGAGGAACACTGCAGTTGACCTTTTTAACTGTCGTTTCTTTTTTGTAGCTAATTATTTTAGCTTTTGATTCAAAGAATGTTTTGTCAATAAATGTCATTTTTTGTTCAATGATTCCGCTGTGTCTGTAGTATTCTCTCAACTACTCATTTTACAGCAATGTATTTATGTGTAGTAGCATAATGAAACATGTATCACATATTTTGTACTACCATATTTAATGATTGTACGAACAACGACACAGTGAAACTATCAGTATCTTGTGTGTGGGTGATCTAAATGAATGTTCCTATGGTATTTCATGATAACTGAGTTATTTGAACAAATGATACTGCAAGTGCAAGGTGTCTTTAACAATATGAATGCACAATGCAATGTTTTGAACATTGGACAGCCTGTGTTACAAGTGATGATCGTTTTGAGTTTTGTCTAGAGTTTTGAAAAATGACCACGACGTTCTGAAATTAGTGCCAAAGTTATTGTTAAAAACTGTAACACGAGCTCGTTCTCCCCAGTTAAGGTGCCGCCACCCTCCTGTGGATCATGTGATTACACATTGCCTTGCACATGACCTTCTAATAAGGAAACAGGAACATTTGAAAAACATTGAAAAAAAGGTTGAATAACATCATGCACTTAATCCATCCACCCGTTTTCTACCAGACGTCGGCTGGGACCAGGCATCAGGCTGGACATTTCTAACACACAGCGTATGTGGTGTGTGTGTATGTGCCATCAATATGCTTTCATGTGTGTGTTTGTGTGCGTGTGTGTGTGTGCGTGCGTGTGTGTTGGAGTGTCAGTGTAGTATGTGTGAGTGTGTAGGTAAAGTATAGAGCATAGAGCCAGTGCAGGGGAGGGGAATCAATGCAAAACAATTCAGATTTAAAAAAATCATAATAATGGGGGTATTTAGCAGTCTTATAACTTGGGGGTAGAAGCTGTTCAGGAGCCTTTTGGTCACAGACTTGGCGTTCCTGTACCACTTGCCATGGGGAAGCAGAGAGAACAGTCTATGCATTGGGTGGCTGGAATCTTTGATATTTTTAAAACCTTCCTTCCTTGAATGGCCCAGCAAGAGCCTGGACATGAACCCGATTGAACATCTCTGGAGAGACCTGAAAATAGCTGTGCAGCAGCGCTCCCCATCCCAACCTGAAAGAGCTTGAGATGATCTGCAGAGAAAAATGGGAGAAACTCCCCAAATACAGGTGTACCTGTATTTATAGCGTCACAGGCAAGAAGACTTGAGGCTATAATAGCTGCCAAAGGTGCTTCAACAAAGTACTGAGTAAAGTGTCTGAATGCTTATGTAGATTTGATAGTTCAGGTTTTTATTTTTAATACATTTTTAATACAAAGCAACAAAAAAAATGCTTTGACATTATAAGGTGTTGTGTGTAGATTGTGATCATTTTTAGAATAAGGCTGTAACGTAACCAAATGTGGAAAACGTCAAGGGGTCTGAATACTTTCCCGAATGCACTGTGGAAATGTGTTCTAAAGCTGTATCCGTACCCATTGGATACAGTGATCACAGTATGGTGGCTGTATCCGTACCCATTGGATACAGTGATCACAGTATGGTGGCTGTATCCGTACCCATTGGATACAGTGATCACAGTATGGTGGCTGTATCCGTACCCATTGGATACAGTGATCACAGTATGGTGGCTGTATCCGTTCCCATTGGATACAGTGATCACAGTATGGTGGCTGTATCCGTACCCATTGGATACAGTGATCACAGTATGGTGGCTGTATCCGTACCCATTGGATACAGTGATCACAGTATGGTGGCTGTATCCGTACCCATTGGATACAGTGATCACAGTATGGTGGCTGTATCCGTACCCATTGGATACAGTGATCACAGTATGGTGGCTATATCCGTACCCATTGGATACAGTGATCACAGTATGGTGGCTGTATCCGTACCCATTGGATACAGTGATCACAGTATGGTGGCTATATCCGTACCCATTGGATACAGTGATCACAGTATGGTGGCTATATCCGTACCCATTGGATACAGTGATCACAGTATGGTGGCTGTATCCGTACCCATTGGATACAGTGATCACAGTATGGTGGCTATATCCGTACCCATTGGATACAGTGATCACAGTATGGTGGCTGTATCCGTACCCATTGGATACAGTGATCACAGTATGGTGGCTGTATCCGTACCCATTGGATACAGTGATCACAGTATGGTGGCTGTATCCGTACCCATTGGATACAGTGATCACAGTATGGTGGCTGTATCCGTACCCATTGGATACAGTGATCACAGTATGGTGGCTGTATCCGTACCCATTGGATACAGTGATCACAGTATGGTGGCTGTATCCGTACCCATTGGATACAGTGATCACAGTATGGTGGCTGTATCCGTACCCATTGGATACAGTGATCACAGTATGGTGGCTGTATCCGTACCCATTGGATACAGTGATCACAGTATGGTGGCTGTATCCAGGAAAGCCAAAGTTCCAACAGCTGGGCCTAAAACAGTGTATAAGAGGTCATACAACATATTCTGCTGTGACTCTTATGTGTGTGATGTGAAAAAAATATTTGTTGGTCTGATTAGATTATTATGGAGCATCTAGACGCTGGACTTTAATTCATGAAACATTGCTTCTTCCCATTATTGATAAACATGCACCTGTTAAGAAACTGACTGTTAGAACTGTTAAGTCTCAATGGATTGATGAGGAATTGAACAACTGTATGGTTGAAACAGATGGGGCAAAAGGTGTGGCTAATAAGTCTGGCTGCACATCTGACTGGCTGTCTTTCTGCAAATTGAGAAATTATGTGACTCAACTCAACAAAAAGAAGAAAATGTATTATGAAGCCAAGATCAATGATATAAAGAACTATAGAAGAAAACTTTGGAGAATTTTAAATGAAATCATGGGCAGAATGACAAATTCAACTCCATCTTTCATCCAATCAGATGGCTTATTCATCACAAAACCATTTGATGTTGGCAATTATTTTAATGATCACTTCATTGGCAAAGTGGGCAAATTTAGGCAGGAAATGCCAACAGTGAACAGTGAGCCATCATACTCGTATAAAAAAACTAATAATGAAAGAAAAGCATTGCAAGTTTGAATTTTGTACAGTTAGTGTAGGAGAGGTGGAAAAATGATTGTTATCAATCAAGAATGACTAACCTGGCACTGACAACTTAGATGGAAAGCTACTGAGGATGGTAGCTGACTCTATAGCCACTCCTATCTGTCATATCTTTAATCTGAGCCTAGAGGAAAGTCTTTGTCCTCAGGCCTGGAGGGATTTTTCCAACAGTTTGCCAAGATTTGGCTGTTAGAACCAGTAAAGGCCGCTTTATCATTCTTGGGTAGCAGAATTACTTTGGCTTGCCTCCAGGCCTGAAGACAAAGACTTCCCTATCGGCTCAGATTAAAGATACAACAGATATGAGTGGCTATAGAGTCAACAGTTTGGGAAAATCGAAAGTTACATTACTGGTTACAATTTTGGACAGGTAACTAGTAACTGTAGCAGATTACATTTAGAAAGTAAACTACCCGCCCTGCAAATAAAGATGGTTAAAAAGTAAATAAATGTTCTGGAATAAAAGACAATAGGAATATTTAAGATGAAAGGTCTCAAACCATATAATAATGGGGGCAGGTAGCCTGATGGGTAGTAGCGTTGGTCCAGCAACTGAATCCCCCAGCCCACAACGTAAATACATGTTGTTCTGCCCCTGTGCAAGGCAGCTAACTGCCAACAACAACTGTTCCCTGGGCGCTGATGTTGATTAAGACAGTCCTCAGCACCTTTCTGATTCAGAGGGGTTGGGTTAAATGCGGAGACACATTTCAGTTGTACAACTGACTGACTAGGTATCCCCCTTTCCCTTAACAGTATAGTTTTCTCTTTTCTAAATCTCCTTAACTACCATATTAGCCTCCATATTTTCCATTTCTCCTGCTACACACAAAGTACATTTCAATGTCACATGTGAAATCCACCCTTGAAATATCCAACTCGCTATTGAACATGTACTGTAGGTCATATTAAGAATATGTTGACTGTACGGTTAGCGTGGGAGAGGACTGTGAGAGAAATAAGCATGGCTGATTGATTTGGTCATTTATAGTTATACCAGGGATTATTCCAAGCTGAATGGTAATTTAACTGTTTAAAGCTGCAATCCTTAATTTAAATATTTACAGTGGCTCCCCCGCCAAAGTTTCAGAAAAAATGCTGAGGGCAAGGGCTCGAGAAATGCTACCATTCTCAAGTCTTCTCCTCGTGCTACATAATTTTTATCTTGGAGCTAGGGGAACCTTTTTTCAGCTTTTTTATATTGTCACGCAAATGTTACTGCTTTCTTAAGTGCTGGCCTCTGAGGCCTTTTGAGTGTGACTCCTACACAGTACATCAGGTTCTGCTTTGATTGTACGCATTCATGATGATCACACTTCTCTGAAAGGAGCTAAAGGAGATACATACTCAATGAGATGATGTCACAGGAGGCTGCTGAGGGCAGGACGGCTCATAATAATGTTCAGAATGGAGCAAATGGAATGGCATCAACCACTTGGTAACCATGTGTTTGGTGTATTTGATACAATTCCACTCACTCTGCTCCAGTCATTAACACGAGCTCGTTCTCCCCAGTTATGTTGCCACCAGCCTCCTGTGGATTATGTGATTACACATTGCCTTGCACATGACCTTCTAATAAGAAAACAGGAACATTTACATGAGGACTTAGCCTGTCAGCATTCATCACGAACGTAACAGGTTGGTAGGTCATGTTTGTACTAAATATGGGTCAGTGTCAAGCAGCTGTTGGCTGCAGATGAAAACAGAGGCTTGATGAGAGTGTATAAGTGAGGTGACTAGGAGAAATACTAACCAGAGGGAAAAACATCATGCACTTAATCCATCCACCTGTTTTCTACCAGACGTCGGCTGGTACCAGGTATCAGGCTGGACATTTCTAACACACAGTTTCTCTACCAAGCATCAAATCAAATTTTACTGGTTACATGCACCGAATACAGCAGGTGTAGACTTTACAGTGAAATGCCTACTTATGAGCCCCTTCTCAACAGCGCAGAGTTAAAAAGTAAGATAAACAGTTTCAAACTAAAAAAAGGATAGGAAAAAAGGATAGGATAAAACTGTTGAGGCTATATACAAGAAGTAACGGTACTAAGTTACAGTTTTTTCCAACTGCTTATGCACAAAATCTTTTCATGTCACACGATTTTTGAAACCTCTCACTTAAAGTGCATAACTACACACCAAATATCCAAAACCATAAGCTATTTCTCAGCCTTTGACTCAGTTGTCAATTGCATAAAACACTTTTTTCAAAACACTACACACAATTCTCTACCTAAAACACAAAAATCTAACAGGAAGGGACTTGCTTTCCTTTTCCAAACACAACCAATCAAAATGCTACACTTATTCACCACACACACTCCTCACATGTGCAAACATGTGCAAACACTAATATCTTAACTGATCACTAACCAATCACTGCTTTACTGTAGTACAGGCCTATAAATAGGTCATAGGTCAGATTACCTGTTTTGAACAATGGATGCCAACAATGGATAGAGAGCAAGAGGAGTAGGAGGGAGAGGAAGATGAAGAAGAGGACGAGGGCAACGAAGAGAAGGAAGGAGAGCCATCTCTGATGAGATTAGGGCAACACTTGTTGATCATGTGATCAACCACGGTTTGACCATGAGAGAGGCTGGACTGAGAGTCCAGCCCAACTTGAGTCGATTTACAGTGGCGTCCATAATTCGAACCTTCAGAAACGAGAACAGGTATGCAACTATATAATGACTATTTTAGCATTACAGTAATGTACTGTAAAATACGTATGACTGCATAGTATTGCATACACATTTGTAACTCTAAGCCATCCATTTACTGCACTGCATTGAATGAATGAGGTTGGTTATCATGCTGTACTACATTTTTTTGTACATTGTTTACAGTTCCTATGCTGAACACATACTGTGTTTGAATTCTGTACAGAGTGGAAAGGCAAAGACATCATGGAGGACGAGGACACTTGTTTACAGATGTACAAGAGACTGCAATTATAAATATGGTTTTGGCCAACAATGCAATTAGGATTCGAGGGATAATAGAGCATATCTTGAAGAATGACACCATATTTAACAACATCAATGCTGTAAGCCTGCCGACCATACAACGCATCCTCCAATGGCACCGAGTGACGATGAAACAACTTTAAAAGGTGCCATTTGAGAGAAACTCTGACAGAGTCAAGAATATGCGACATGACTTTGTAGAGGTATGTTTGCAACACTACTTCCAGTACTTCAGACCATATTTACTCATCTGTATATCATTTTGTCTGTTACAGAGAGTATTGGAGCTGGATGCCCATTCACCATGAATTTATTTATGTGGATGAGGTTGGCTTCAACCTCACCAAAACCAGGTGCCGTGGAAGAAATGTAATAGGACAGAGGGCATTTACCAATGTCCCCGGACAGCGTGGGGGTAATATAACTATGTGTGCTGCCATCACTCAAAACGGGGTCCTCCATCACAATGCCACACTGGGTCCGTACAACACCGGCCATATGCTCACTTTTCTGGATGCAATTTACACAATGCTTGTCCCTGATCCAGATCAGGAGCCTGCTAGATTTGTGGTTTTATGGGACAATGTTAGTTTTCATCGGGCTGTTCTGGTCCAAAACTGGTTTGCCACCCATCCACAATTTGTAGTTTTGTACCTACCCCCATATTCACCTTTTCTAAATCCCATAGAGGAATTCTTCTCAGCCCGGTGCTGGAAAGTGTATGATCGCCAACCCCATGCCCGCATGGCGCTTCTCCAGGCAATGGAGGACGCATGTGGGGACATAGAGGTTGCCTCTGTCCAAGGTTGGTTACGCCATGCTAGGAGATACTTCCCTCCATGTTTGGCAAGAGAAAACGTATCTTGTATTGTATTGTGGCCAGACCCAGGCCGGAGAATAGATGAAGGGTAGCTTAGCACTGGTGACTGCCCCCCCCTACCAATTCCTGGACTGTCCCCCCGGGACCCCACACACACAATTGTGTTCTTTACTGTTTTCTAAAGAATATACTTTTGGTTTACATATGTTTATGGTTTTGTTGTATGCTGCTGTATACAACAGTAATGTTTGGCCGAATAAATATTTTCTGTTTCTACATTGCATTGGTGTTTACAGTGTACTTGTTAACCCTCTCAGCAGATTACTTTCAATGTAGATATAAGCCTATGAAAGACCAAAGAGCTTTAGATTTAGAACAACAGTGTTTACATGGTATATCCAAAAATGTACTATTATGAAAGCAGTGTTTGCCATTTGATGCAAATGCTTCATTCTGACATGTGTTTATGGCATTTTGAATGCAGTGTTACATTTTGAAGGAGATGTGAGGCATTTTGCATTTTGTGTGTGCAGTTTTGGGAATTGTGTGTAGAGTTTTGAAAAAAAGGAGACAGTTTTGAAAACGTGTGTAAGCAGTTGGAAAAAACTGTAATATGCAGGGGTACGAGGTAGTTGAGTTAATACATTATGTACATGAGGGTAGGGGTAAAAGTGACAAGGATATCAGAACATATAAGAAACAAAGTAACAGCAGCGTGCGTATGTGTTGTGCCTGTGTGTATATGTATATGTGTGTGTGTGTGTGTTTGTGTTTGTGTATGTGTGTGTATGTGGTGTAAATATGCATATGTGTGTATGTTATGTGTGTGGTGTGTGTGTGTGTATATGGCGTAAATATGCATGTGTGTGAATGTTTTGTGTGTGGTGTGTGTGTTGGAGTGTCAGTGTAGTATGTGTGAGTGTGTAGGTAAAGTATAGAGCATAGAGCCAGTGGGAGGGAGCCAGTGGGAGGGGAGTCAATGCAAAATAATTAAGATAAAACAATCATAATAACGGGGGTGGATGTAAATTGTCCTTTTAGCCACTTGATTAACTACATTATTTAGCAGTCTTATAGCTGGGGGGTAGAAGCTGTTCAGGAGCCTTTTGGCTACAGACTTGGCGTTCCATTACCGCTTGCCATGCGATAGTTGAGAGAACAGTCTATGCATTGGGTGGCTGGAGTCTTTGACAATTTTAAGGCCTTCCTCTGACACCGCCTGGTACACGGCAGGGAGCTTGGCCCCAGTGATGTACTGGGCCGTACGCACTACCCTCTGTAGCACCTTGTGGTTGGAGGCCAAGCAGCTGCCATTCCAAGGGATGATGCAGCCAGTCAAGATGCTTTCAATGGTGCAGATGTGTAACTTTTTGATGATCTGAAGGCCCATTCCAAATCTTTTCAGCCTCCTGAGGGGGAAGGGACATTGTTGTGCCCTCTTTAAGTCTGTGTTGGTGTGTGTGGACCATGTTAATTCATTAGTGATGTGGACACCGAGGAACTTGAAGCTCACGACCCACTCTACTAGTGCCCTGTCCATGTGAATGGGGGCGTGCTCGGCACTCCGTTTCCTGTAGTCCATGATAAGCTCCTTTGTCTTGCCCACATTGAGGGAGAGGATGTTGCCCTGGCACCACACTGTCAGGTCTCTGACCTCCGCCCTGTCATCATCATCGGTGATCAGGTCTATCACTGCTGTGTTATCCGCAAACGTAATGATGGTATTGGATTCATGCACAGCCATACAGTCATGGGTGAACATGGAGTACAGGAGGGGACTTAGCACGCACCCCTTTTTTTCAAATACAAAATAAATAAAAACCCTGTGGGGGCCCATGTGTTGAGGATCAGCGTGGTGGTTGTTGCCTACCCTCACCACCCGGGAGCAGCCTGTCAGGGGGTCCTGGATGCAGGTGCAGAGGGAGGTGCTCAGTCCCAGGATCCTTAGCTCAGTGATGAGCTTGGAAGGCACAATGGTGTTGAACGCTACACTGGAGTCAATGAACAGCATTCTCACGTAGGTGTTCCTTTTGTCCAGGTGGGAAAGGGCAGTGTGGAGTGAAATAGAGATTGAGTCATCTGTGGATCTGTTGGGGCGGTATGGGAATTAGAGTTGTTCCAGGGTTTTTGCGATCATAATGTTGATGTGAGCCATGACCAGCCGTTCAAAGCATTTTATGACTACAGATGTGAGTACTACGGGGCGGTAGTCATCTAGACAGGTTACCTTGGTGTTCTTAAGCACGGGGATAATGGGTGTTTGCTGGAAACATGTAGGTATTGCAGACTAGGTCAGGGAGAGGTTAAAAATGTAATTGAAAACACCTGCCAGCTGGTCAGCACATGCTCTGAGTATGCACCCTGGTAATCCATCTGGCTCTGCAGCCTACAGAGAGCGTGATCATAAAGTCGTCTGGAACAGCTGGTGCTCTCACACATGTTTCGGTGTCGCATCTAAGAAGGAAGGCATTTAGCTCGCTACTCTTGGCTTGGTTTCCCGTTGAAATCCGTGATAGTTTCAAACCACATCCAAAGAGCGTCAGAGCCGGTGCAGTAGGATTCAATTTAAGTCCTGTCTTGACGCTTTGAATGTTTGATGGTTAATCGGCGGGAGTAGCAGGATTTCTTGTAAGCGTCCGAACTGGTGTCTTCCTCCTTGAAAGTGACAGCTATAGCTTATTGCTGATGTTGCTTGTTATCCATGGCGTCTGCTTGGGATATGTACATGTGGTCACTGTGGAGATAATGTCGTCGATGCATTTAGTAACGAAGCCGGTAACTGATGTGGTAAAATTCTCAATGCCATCGGATAAATCCCAGAACATATTCCAGTCTGTGCTAGTGAAACAGTCCTGTAGCTTAGCATCTGCTTCATTGGACCACTTCAGCATTTAGTGCATCACTGGTGCTTCCTGTTTGAGTTTTTGCTTGTCAGCCGAAATCAGGAGGATAGGATTTATGGTCCGATTTGACAAATGGAGGGCGAGGGAGAGATTTGAATCCATCTTGGTGTGTGGAGTAAAGGAGTTATATAGTGTTTATCCCTCTAGTGCTGGTAGAAATGAGGTAAAACAGATTTCAGTTTTCCTGCATTAAAAGCCCCGGCCACTAGGAGCACCTCCTCTGGATGAATATTTTCTATGTTTGCTGATGGCCCTATACAGCTCATTGAGTGCGGTCTTAGTACCAGCATTGGTTTGTGGTGGTTAATAGACAGCTATGAAAAATATAGATGATCTTGGTAAAAAACTCGAAAATGATCTTGGTAAATAATATGGTCTACAGTTTATCATGAGGCATTCTAACTCAGGGAAGTGTAACAGTATAACTTTACACCGTCCCCTCGCCCATACCCGGGCGCAAACCAAGGACCCTCTGCACACATCAACAACAGTACCCATCGCTCCACAAAAGCCGAACCACTACTTCAAGGTCTCAGAGCAAGTGACGTCACCGATTGAAAAGCTATTTAGCGCGCACCACCGCTAACTAGCTAGCCGTTTCACATCCATTACACAAGCAGAATTTCGAGACCTCCTTAATATTAGAGATTGCGCACCGGCTGTTGTTAATATAGAGACACCATCATCCCTGATCTTACCGGACTCTGACGCTCTGTCCTGCGAATGCATAGAAAGAACAGCTAGATGTATATTATTTACGTCTTTGTTCAGCCGTGACTCAGAGAAGCATAATATATTACAGATCTTAATTTCCCGTTGATAGGATAGCCTTGAACGGAGCTCATCCAGTTTATTTTCCAGTGATTGCATATTCGCCAAAAGGACAAGGGGTAGAGACGATTTATTAGAGATGGACCAGGTATCAGCCTGGACATTTCTAACACAGGTCCTCAACCAAGGACCAGGTATCAGCTAGGGTTCTTACATTGACCGAGTCATAACGACATGACGTTTAGTCACGGTAATTAGGCTTCTCCAAAATCTGATGCTGCTGATGGTCATTAGTAACCTATCAAACGCTCTAACTGCCCAGATCACAACACTCTATTGTCACTCTAATTACTCTGACATCAATGCATTTTTATTAAAGGCTATGCAATTAAGAAGAGGAGGATCCCATCAGCTTTTCATAGGCTAGGTGTACTACATTTATTTCTCAACTTTCCTAATATTAAGCACATTACTTCACTGTACAACAGGAGTATTGCCTACCTAGCTGGCATAAAAATGAACCACAGGAAAAGTGTCCTCCATTCGTTATTTAAGTGCAGAGATGACATTTCCCCCCCATGCCACTGTTTCGAGACTAAATCAAATCAAAACAAATTTCACAGGCTAGTTGAGAACAAGTTCTCACTGCGACCTGGCCAAGATAAAGCATAGCAGTGTGAACAGACAACAACACAGAGTTATACATGGAGTAAACAATTAACAATTAAGAACTTGTGAATGATATATTATCACTAGTGAATGATATATTATCACTAGTGAATGATATATTATCACTAGTGAATGATATATTATCACTAGTGAATGATATATTATCACTAGTGAATGATATATTATCACTAGTGAATGATATATTATCACTAGTGAATGATATATTATCACTAGTGAATGATATATTATCACTAGTGAATGATATATTATCACTAGTGAATGATATATTATCACTAGTGAATGATATATTATCACTAGTGAATGATATATTATCACTAGTGAATGATATATTATCACTTGTGAATGATATATTATCACTAGTGAATGATATATTATCACTTGTGAATGATATATTATCACTAGTGAATGATATATTATCACTAGTGAATGATATATTATCACTTGTGAATGATATATTATCACTAGTGAATGATATATTATCACTAGTGAATGATATATTATCACTAGTGAATGATATATTATCACTAGTGAATGATATATTATCACTTGTGAATGATATATTATCACTAGTGAATGATATATTATCACTAGTGAATGATATATTATCACTAGTGAATGATATATTATCACTAGTGAATGATATATTATCACTTGTGAATGATGCCCAGCTTGTGTGCAGTAAGGAAAGAAACAGGGCAAGCCGTCTTTAAATCATAGTCAAACACCTCATGTAGCCTAGCCTATAGGCTTATATGTTTTGATAAGGTTTAAATCACAACTAAAGTGGCCAAATAACTTCTTAAAATGAAGAACATTAATCCGCGTTACAAAGAGTGTAGAGCCTAACTGGCATAAATAAGCAGCGTGTGAGTTTCAAGTTTGGGGAAGATAATTTTCACCATAAAAATTTACCTTTATAATAAAAACATACATGCATAATCCCATTTGAGAACACTTTTGAGATGGTGTTTTACCGCTAATTGATTTAATTTTGGAACAGTAGTGCTTACAGCCTGCTGCCGTGTGTGCATTGCTGTGCTTATAATGTGGTGAAACAGCCTAGTAGTTTATCAACATTTAAACTAAACGTTCTGATCTGTTGCATCAGCCTCATTGCTTTTAAATGTTTTTTGATGCTAGTGGTTGTATTCATTCAGGATCTATCTCATTCCACAACTTTCCCAGAATATGTTTGGAATATTTATTTCTCGCACAGAATAGAATAGAATAGGTCAACTTCTGTACTATGAGGGATAGTAGATTAACATAGGCTAGTGCTTTCACTGTTTGTTAGACCTACTCATCTTGTTGGCTGACAAAATGTACATGTGGACAGTTCTTCTAACATCTCCAATATATCCTTGGAAGGATGACAGTTGAGTCCCCTATGTGGCTGTCTTCACTTATAGCCTGTGAGAAATACCCAATCACGTGACGGGCATTGGCTAATAAGAATTGAAATATCTGAGAGAGCCATATGAGTGAGAGGTGCTTCAGAGCACGCAGCCAGTAGAAGGGAATTATAATTATTATATTCAGCCCAAGGCCACTGGCCACAATAGCCCTGGATTTTTTTAGTGGTGCCACCGCGAAATTCGAGGAATTTCCAAGTACTTGTCAAATTGGGAATGAGAGACTGATGAAGTGTGTACAGCCTGTGCAAAAAAACTAAGCAGAGCTCATGCCTTTTCATGCACATTTTTTACAATCATCATTAGAGTCACATCATGCAGCCTTAGAATGTATAAAAAATCATACCATATAGCCCAACGTTTGTAGAACAACTAAAGTTGCATTAGTAACTAAATTAAGCATATAGGAGGACCTGTTTCTTTGTTAACTGCTCAACGCACATGTGCACACTCCCTCAAATTGTTCGGAGAAAATATAAATATATATTTTTCAGCTATGTTCAATTGAATTCTCCACACTATAAAATAATAGACAATAATACCAAGGAGTTACTGTATAAGAAAATCTTGTCTGCTAAATGAACTAGTGTAGCCCACAGCCATATGGCATAGCCATATCATTGCCTCACATAAGGACAACTCAGAGTATGCTATTCTGTTATTCTGAAATAAACAACATTTTCTTCTAAAATAAATAATGGATTTAATGTGATGGTGTAGGCTATATTACATGGATTTATTAGACATTTTAAAATGTAGATGTCTGCATCAGTGGCCTGTAGGCTATGCGTGGAAGCCAGGAAATGCTAAATGTGTTTATGTTAATTAACGGTCAATTACCGTCAAACCGGCTGTTATTTGCTTGACAAATACCGGCTGACAAAATGTCATGACCGCCACAGCCCTAGTATCAGCCTGGACATTTCTAACAACAGGCACACTGGGCTAACAATGGACCAGCCCACCTGGCGCCTTCCCAAAGTTCACAATGGCTATTTTGTATGTGTTCTCAAGTCCTACCTCATGCTAGCTTTAAACATACATGTTTATTAAATGGTCCAGTTGGTTAATAAGCCCATGTGGTGTATCCTTCAAACCAATGAATGGATGTACTGTAATAGTGTCACGCCCTGACCATAGAGAGATTTTTATTCTCTATGTTGGTTAGGTCGGGGTGTGACTAGGGTGCGTCACCTAGGTGATTTATATTTCTATAAATCAGCTGTTTATCGTTGTCTCTGATTGGGGATCATATTTAGGCAGCCATTTCACCTTTGTGTTTTGTGGGATCATAACTATGGATAGTTGCCTGTTAGCACTATTGTTAGCTTCACATTTAGTTTGAGATTATTGTTTTGTTTTGCTGTGAGTTTCACTTAAGAAAAAGATAGTAATAAAAAGATGTGGAACTCGAAGTATGCTGCACCTTGGTCCAATCATTATGACGAACGTGACAGAAAATCCCACCAAGCAGCGTGCCCGAGAGGTAATGGCATCCTGGTTTTTGGAGGAGATTAGGGAGAGAACATCCTGGACTTGGGAAGAAATAATGGCAGGAGAGAAGAGCCTGCCATGGAAGCAGGCGGAAGCAGCGAAGGAGGGACAGCGACGAAGTCGGGGAGGAAGGCCACAGAAACCCCAAGATAAGTTTTGGGGGGCACATGGAGCAGTCGGCAGAGCCGAGGAGTGAAACAGAGCCAGTCTGGGAGAAGAAGGAGAAATGGGAGAGTTGTTGAGTTGGTGGAGGATGCACAGATTTGGACTAAAGGAATGTGTTGTGAGTTTGGTGCCACCTGAGTCATCTCCCTTTACTCATCATGAGAAGTGTGTTAAAGTTCCGGAACAATTGATGCCGGCTATACGCACCTGGTCTCCAATGCACCTTCGCAACCCAGTACGTCCTGTGCCAGCTCCTCGCGCTCTCCCTCAAGTGCGCTTTCCCAGACAGGTGCGTCCTGTTCCTGCTCCTCGCACTTTCCTTGGAGTGTTTGTCCACAGTCCAGTACATCCTGTGCCTCCTCCCCACACTCGCCCTGAGGTGCATGTCATCAGCCCGGTATCACCAGTGCCAGTCACACGCATCAGGCCTCCAGTGCGCCTATACAGTCCAGTACGTCCTGTGCCTCCTCCCCGCACTCGCCCTGAGGTGCGTGTCACCAGCCCGGTGACACCTGTACTGGTCCCACGCATCAGGCCTCCAGTGCGCCTCCACAGTCCAGTACGTCCTGTACCTGCTCCTCGCGCTCATCCTGAGGTGCGTGTCCCAAGCCCGGTACCGCCAGTGCCCGGGCCCCACGCACCAAGCTTCCGGCGACAGTTCCCAGTCCAGAGCTTCCGGTGATGGTCCACAGTTCAGAACCTCCAACGACGGTCTGCAGTCCGGAACCTCCAATGACGGTCAACAGTCCGGAACCTCGAACAACTGTCCACAGTCCAGAACCTCCTACGACGGTCCACAGTCCGGGACCTCCTACGATGGTTCACAGTCCGGAATCTCCTACGATGGTCCACAGTCCAGAACCTCCTGAGACAGTCCACGATTCGGAACCTCCTGAGACGGTCAACGGTCCAGAACCATCAGCGATGGTCGGCAGTCCAGAACCTCCTGCGAGGGTTCCCAGTCCGGTTCCTCTGGCGACGATCCACGGTCCGGAGTCCCCGGCGACTAACTACGGTCCGGTTCCTCCGGTGATGATCCGGAGTCTCCGGCGACGACCCACGGTCCGGTTCCTCCGGTGACGATCCATGGTCCGGAGCCCCCGGCGACGATCCACGGCGACGATCCACGGTCCGGAGCACCCGGCGACGATCCCCTCCCCAGAGTCGCCATTGAAGATGATGTATCCGCGAGCGGAGTGGGTAATTCACCCCGCACCGGAGCCGCCCCCGACGGTTGATGCCCACTCAGACCTTCCCCTTTTGAGTCAGGTTTTGCGGTCCGAGTCCGCACCTTTTGGGCGGGGTACTGTCATGCCCTGACCATAGAGAGCTTTTCTCTATATTCTCTATATTGGTTAGGTCGGGGTTCATTTATTTGTTTATCCGTTATTTTACCAGGTAAGTTGACTGAGAACACGTTCTCATTTGCAGCAACGACCTGTGGAATAGTTACAGGGGAGAGGAGGGGGATTAATGAGCCAAATGTAAACTGGGGATTATTAGGTGACCGGTGTGACTAGGGTGGGTCATCTAGGTGATTTCTATTTCTATGTTGGCCTGGTATGGCTCCCAATCAGAGGCAGCTGTTTATCGTTGTCTCTGAATGGGGATCATATCTAGGTAGCCAATTCTGGGATCTTGACTATAGATAGTTGCCTGTTAGCACTATTGTTAGCTTCACGTTTCGTTTGAGATTATTGTTTTGTTTTGCTGTGACTTTCACTTAGAGTTCCACATCTTTTTATTACTAAGTACGCTGTGCCAATCATTATGACGAACGTGAAAAATATGTACATTAACCTGTTGCGACGAGCAATCCCGTATCCGGGAGCGTAATTATAGCCTCAAGCTCATTACCATAACGCAACGTTAACTATTCATGAAGATCGCAAATGAAATGAAATAAATATATTGGCTCAGCTTAGCCTTTTGTTAAAACCTGTTAGGGATGATGGGAATTTTCGCAGCTTTTTGTAAAAAACATTTCAACGTCCTGCTACTCATGCCAGGAATATAGTATATGCATATGATGTATTGTCTAAGGCGACAGACAAAAAATGAGGTCCCCATTACAATGCCTACAGCTTCCACACGATGTCGCCAGTACTGGCATTTTTTGGCTGCTTTATCCTTGGTTAGATGACGTATAGGCACTTCCTTTCTTGGGGCTCACCGCAGGATGTTAGGAAAGTGAAAACATGGAGTATGATTTCAAGACTTGCTGCTATCGAATACAGATCGCCCCGTGATCAATTTGATAGATTATTAACGTTTATTAATACCTAAAGTTGGTTTAGAAATGTAGTTTGAAGTGATTTGTAAAGGTTTATAGGCAACTTTTGTAATTTTAAAAAGTGATGTTGCGTCTTGTAAAGTGGAATTTTCCTGGATAAGACAGGCCTTCATGAAATGACATTTTGGGTATACAATGACGGATTTAATCGGGAAAAAGACTCAATTGTGATGTTTATGGGACATATAGGAGTGCCAACAGAGAAGCTCGTCAAAGGTAATGAATGTTTTATATTTTATTTCTGCGTTTTGTGTAGCGCCGGCTACCGCAAAATCTGTTGTTTAGGTGACGTTCTGATATTTTGGGGGGTGCATGCTATCAGATAATAGCTTCTCATGCTTTCGCCGAAAAGCATTTTACAAATCTGACTCGGTGGCTAGATTCACAACGAGTGTAGCTTTAATTCAGTACCTTGCATGTGTGTTTTAATGAAAGTTTGAGTTATATTGAAAACTATAGGTTTTCCGCTGATTGATGTTCCTGCACTGGGATTAGATTCTGCATCATCCCTAACAGGTTCAACACTGTCATCTCAGATTTTCAAAAAATGCTTTTCAACCATAGCTACACAAGCATTTGTGTAAGAGTATTGATAGCTAGCATAGCATTAAGCCTAGCATTCAGCAGGCAACATTTTCACAAAAACAAGAAAAGCATTCAAATAAAATAATTTACCTTTGAAGAACTTCAGATGTTTTCAATGAGGAGACTCTCAGTTAGATAGCAAATGTTCAGTTTTTCCAAAAAGAGTATTTGTGTAGGAGAAATCGCTCCGTTTTGTTCATCACGTTTGGCTAAGAAAAAAACAACGAAAATTCAGTCATTACACCGCAAACTCCATAATATCGACAGAAACATGGCAAACGTTGTTTAGAATCAATCCTCAAGGTGTTTTTCACATATCTATTCGATGATAAGTCACTCGTGGCAGTTTGGTTTCTCCTCTGTTCAAAATGGAAAAATGCACGCACCTGGAGATTACGCAATAGTTTCGACGGAGGACACCGAGCGGACACCTGGTAAATGTAGTGTATGGTCAATTTTCCAATGATATGCCTACAAATACGTCACAATGCTGCAAACACCTTGGGGAAACGACAGAAAGTGTAGGCTCTCTCCTTGCACATTCACAGCCATATACGGAGACATTGGAACACAGCGCCTCAAAAATCTGGCTCACTTCCTGTATGAATTTTCATCTTGGTTTCGCCTGTAGCATTAGTTCTGTGGCACTCACAGACAATATCTTTGCAGTTTTGGAAACGTCAGAGTGTTTTCTTTCCAAAGCTGTCAATTATATGCATAGTGGAGCATCTTTCCGTGACAAAATATCTTGTTTAAAACGGGAACGTTTTTCATCCAAAAATGAAATACTGCCCCCAGAGGTTCAAGAGGTTAACATTCAAGTGCACTGCTAGGTTTTCATGCTGGGTGTTCCTTGATCTTCAGTCAGATCCTTATCAGTTCTACAGTATCTGTGTGAATCATAAGATCACTACTGGTGCCTCAAGTGACTCTTGAAGATATATACAGTAGAGTTCCAATAGAGTCAAGAACTTAAGAGCCATTGATGTACATCTCTTCACACCAATATTATAGACAAGGTCATACATACTGTACAGCTGGATGGAGAACAAAACAGGTCTAGCAAGATGAGGGCCTCCCTGATTCAGCTCCAACAGATATATGATAGAAAGATGGTGTTCGGAAATAGGGAAAGAATGGAAGAGGAAGAAGAGAGAAAGGATACAGTAGATAATGAGAGATGAAAGCATGGGAGAGAGAGAGAGAGAGAGAGAGAGAGAGAGAGAGAGAGAGAGAGAGAGAATGTTTACTCTGTAATGTTTACTGTTAATTTTTGTTGTTTTTCACTTTATATATTCACTTTGTATGTTGTCTACCTCACTTGCTTTGGCAATGTTAACACATGTTTCCCATGCCAATAAAGCCCTTGAATTGAATTGAATTGAATTGAATTGAATTGAGAGAGAGAAAGAGAGAAAGAGAGAGAGAGAGAGAGATAGAGAGATAGATAGATAGATAGATCCCAAATGGCCCCCTACTCCTAACACAGTGCGCTACTTTTGACCAGACTCATCTAGCTATGCCCTCAGAGCAGCCCAGCTGGCTGTTGTGTTCTCTGACATTTTCAATCTTTCCCTATAGCTCAAGCCTTTATACCCACCTGCTTCAAGATGTCCACTATCACCCCTGTGATAACTGAACTGAATGACTAGCACTCACTTTCATCATCACGAAGTGCTCTGAGAGGCTAGTCAAAGACCACATCACCTCCTCCCACCCAAACACACTCAACCCTCTCCAATTCGCCTACCGCCCTGAGAGATCCACGGCTGACGCAATCACCATTGCACTGCACACTGCCCTCACCCACCTGATGTTAATCGACTACAGCTCAGCCTTCAATACCATAGTGCCCTATAAGCTCAGTACAAAGCTCACAGGCCTGGGTCTGAACTGCTCCCTACTTAACTGAGTCCTGGATTTCCTGATGGGACGCCTCCAGGTGATGAAGGTAGGCAACTTTATCCTGTACACGAGGACATGAGTGCGTACTCAGTTCATCGAGAGCATAATGTCAGGCTGCTTCAGCCTGGTACAGCAACTCCACCGCCGCGGACCGCAAGGCTAGGATCTCAAGGCTCTTCAGAGGTTTACACATTTAGCCGAAACGCTCGATTGGGTGCACACTACCTGACCTACAGGACACCTACAACACCAGGTGTCACAGGAAGGCCAAGATCATCAGAGATCCCAGCCACTCAAGCCATGCCCTGTTCTCCCCACTTCAATCACTCAGACACGGGCAGTACCAGAGCATTATGGACCCCCCCCCCCACACACCCTTAACTCTCACTTACCTTACCTGCTACTCCCCCGATGGACAATTCTCACTGTTCCAGTTATTAATATGTATATTATTACTTTTTAGTTTTTATTTCACTCAATGGTCATACTGCTGCTCCCCCTATGGTCATTCCCCCCACCCCCTTAATGTTCATACTGCTGCTCCCCCTATGGTCCTTCCCCCCCACCCCTTAATGTTCATACTGCTGCTCCCCCTATGGTCATTCCCCCCCACCCCTTAATGTTCATAGTGCTGCTCCCCCTATGGTCATTCCCCCCCACCCCTCAATGGTCATACTGCTGCTCCCCCTATGGTCATTCCCCCCCACCCCCTTAATGTTCATACTGCTGCTCCCCCTATGGTCATTCCTCCCCACCCCCTTAATGTTCATACTGCTGCTCCCCCTATGGTCCTTCCACTCCACCCCTCAATGTTCATACAACTGCTCCCCCTATGGTCATTCCACTCCACCCCCTCAATGGTCATACTGCTGCTCCCCTTATGGTCATTCCACTCCACCCCCTCAATGTTCATACTGCTGCTCCCCCTATGGTCATTCCCCCCCACCCCTCAATGGTCATACTGCTGCTCCCCCTATGGTCCTTCCCCCCACACCCCTTAATGTTCATACTGCTGCTCCCCCTATGGTCATTCCCCCCCACCCCTTAATGTTCATAGTGCTGCTCCCCCTATGGTCACCCCCCCCCCACCCCTCAATGGTCATACTGCTGCTCCCCCTATGGTCATTCCCCCCCACCCCTTAATGTTCATACTGCTGCTCCCCCTATGGTCATTCCCCCCCACCCCTCAATGGTCATACTGCTGCTCCCCCTATGGTCATTCCCCCCCACCCCCTTAATGTTCATACTGCTGCTCCCCCTATGGTCATTCCCCCCCACCCCCTTAATGTTCATACTGCTGCTCCCCCTATAGTCATTCCACTCCACCCCCTCAATGGTCATACTGCTGCTCCCCCTATGGTCATTCCACTCCACCCCCTCAATGGTCATACTGCTGCTCCCCCTATGGTCATTCCACTCCACCCCCTCAATGGTCATACTGCTGCTCCCCCTATAGTCATTCCCCCCCACCCCCTTAATGTTCATACTGCTGCTCCCCCTATGGTCATTCCCCCCCACCCCCTTAATGTTCATACAGCTGCTCCCCCTATGGTCATTCCCCCCCACCCCCTTAATGTTCATACTGCTGTTCCCCCTATAGTCATCCCCCCCACCCCCTTAATGTTCATACTGCTGCTCCCCCTATGGTCATTCCCCCCCCACCCCCTTAATGTTCATACTGCTGCTCCCCCTATAGTCATTCCCCCCCACCCCCTTAATGTTCATACTGCTGCTCCCCCTATGGTCATTCCCCCCCACCCCCTTAATGTTCATACTGCTGCTCCCCCTATAGTCATCCCCCCCCACCCCCTTAATGTTCATACTGCTGCTCCCCCTATGGTCATTCCCCCCCACCCCCTTAATGTTCATACTGCTGCTCCCCCTATAGTCATCCCCCCCCACCCCCTTAATGTTCATACTGCTGCTCCCCCTATGGTCATTCCCCCCCACCCCCTTAATGTTCATACTGCTGCTCCCCCTATAGTCATTCCCCCCCACCCCCTTAATGTTCATACTGCTGCTCCCCCTATGGTCATTCCCCCCCACCCCCTTAATGTTCATACTGCTGCTCCCCCTATGGTCATTCCCCCCCACCCCTCAATGTTCATACTGCTGCTCCCCCTATAGTCATTCCCCCCCACCCCCTTAATGTTCGTACTGCTGCTCCCCCTATAGTCATCCCCCCCCCACCCCCTTAATGTTCATACTGCTGCTCCCCCTATAGTCATTCCCCCCCACCCCCTTAATGGTCATACTGCTGCTCCCCATATAGTCATTCCCCCCCACCCCCTTAATGGTCATACTGCTGCTCCCCCTATAGTCATTCCCCCCCACCCCCTTAATGTTCGTACTTCTGCTCCCCCTATAGTCATTCCCCCCCACCCCCTTAATGGTCATACTGCTGCTCCCCATATAGTCATTCCCCCCCACCCCCTTAATGGTCATACTGCTGCTCCCCCTATAGTCATTCCCCCCCACCCCCTTAATGTTCGTACTTCTGCTCCCCCTATGGTCATTCCCCCCCACCCCCTTAATGTTCATACTGCTGCTCCCCCTATAGTCATCCCCCCCCACCCCCTTAATGTTCATACTGCTGCTCCCCCTATGGTCATTCCCCCCCACCCCCTTAATGTTCATACTGCTGCTCCCCCTATAGTCATTCCCCCCCACCCCCTTAATGTTCATACTGCTGCTCCCCCTA
The DNA here is from genome assembly GCF_002021735.2 of Oncorhynchus kisutch. NCBI lineage: Eukaryota > Metazoa > Chordata > Actinopteri > Salmoniformes > Salmonidae > Oncorhynchus > Oncorhynchus kisutch. The sequence goes on from NC_034187.2 coordinate 76,837,230, forward strand.
TGGTCATTCCCCCCCACCCCCTTAATGTTCATACTGCTGCTCCCCCTATGGTCATTCCCCCCCACCCCTCAATGTTCATACTGCTGCTCCCCCTATAGTCATTCCCCCCCACCCCCTTAATGTTCGTACTGCTGCTCCCCCTATAGTCATCCCCCCCCACCCCCTTAATGTTCATACTGCTGCTCCCCCTATAGTCATTCCCCCCCACCCCCTTAATGGTCATACTGCTGCTCCCCATATAGTCATTCCCCCCCACCCCCTTAATGGTCATACTGCTGCTCCCCCTATAGTCATTCCCCCCCCACCCCCTTAATGTTCGTACTTCTGCTCCCCCTATAGTCATTCCCCCCCACCCCCTTAATGGTCATACTGCTGCTCCCCATATAGTCATTCCCCCCCACCCCCTTAATGGTCATACTGCTGCTCCCCCTATAGTCATTCCCCCCCACCCCCTTAATGTTCGTACTTCTGCTCCCCCTATAGTCATTCCCCCCCACCCCCTTAATGTTCATACTGCTGCTCCCCCTATGGTCATTCCCCCCCACCCCCTTAATGTTCATACTGCTGCTCCCCCTATGGTCATTCCCCCCCACCCCTCAATGTTCATACTGCTGCTCCCCCTATAGTCATTCCCCCCCACCCCCTTAATGTTCGTACTGCTGCTCCCCCTATAGTCATCCCCCCCCACCCCCTTAATGTTCATACTGCTGCTCCCCCTATAGTCATTCCCCCCCACCCCCTTAATGGTCATACTGCTGCTCCCCATATAGTCATTCCCCCCCACCCCCTTAATGGTCATACTGCTGCTCCCCCTATAGTCATTCCCCCCCACCCCCTTAATGTTCGTACTTCTGCTCCCCCTATAGTCATTCCCCCCCACCCCCTTAATGTTCATACTGCTGCTCCCCCTATAGTCATTCCCCCCACCCCCTTAATGTTTTACTCTGACTCCACCACAATGAACATGTATTTATTCATCACCGTTACAGTGGTATTATGTAGTTCTATTGTTGTTTTTTTAACCATTTTAATTATTTTATTTCACTATTCCTGTGTGTTGGAGCTGGAATCACATCTGCAACCCTGTGCATGTGACTATTAAAGAATTGGAATCGGAATCTGGGCCAAGGTCAAAAGTAATGCACAAAATATTGGGTATTGGGTGCCATTTTAAACACAGCCTATTACTGGAGCTGGGAGTCGACGAAACTCCCTGACAGTCTCCTGACAACCCGGATAAGTGGACCTCTGTGGACCCAGATGCAACGTTTGCCTGACAATGCAAGTCAATACAACACAGTTGATCTACCAATGTGAATGTCGATACGCTGCTGTCATTCACACTGTATCAATCTGGTCAGGTGACAGCAACAATCTGGTCAGGTGACAGCAACAATCTGGTCAGGTGACAGCAACAATCTGGTCAGGTGACAGCAACAATCTGGTCAGGTGACAGCAACAATCTGGTCAGAAGACAGCAACAATCTGGTCAGGTGTCAGCAACAATCTGGTCAGATGACAACAACAATGTATTCAGAAGACAGCAACAATCTGGTCAGAAGACAGCAACAATCTGGTCAGGTGACAGCAACAATCTGGTCAGGTGACAGCAACAATCTGGTCAGGTGACAGCAACAATCTGGTCAGGTGACAGCAACAATCGGGTCAGATGACAACAACAATCGGGTCAGATGACAACAACAATGTATTCACATGACAGCAACAATTTTGTCAGATGACAGCAGCCATTTAGTCAGATGACAGAAACAATCTAGTCAGATGACAACAACAATTTAATCAGATTACAACTACAATCTAGTCAGATGACAGCAACAATCTAGTCAGGTGACAGCAGCAATTTAATCAGATTACAACTACAATCTAGTCAGATGACAACAACAATTTAATCAGGTGACAGCAGCAATTTAATCAGATTACAACTACAATCTAGTCAGATGACAGCAACTATCTAGTCAGATGACAGCAACAGCAGTAGTATCATACTGTGAGAAGCAGAAGAAGCTGTCTTCTCTGGGATAGTAGTAGCAGTTCATATGTTACGCTAGTCTTTGGTTCCCAAGGCTTGTAGTGTTAACCCACATAAATATACAGTGCCTTGCGAAAGTTTTCGGCCCCCTTGAACTTTGCGACCTTTTGCCACATTTCAGGCTTCAAACATAAAGATATAAAACTGTATTTTTTGTGAAGAATCAACAACAAGTGGGACACAATCATGAAGTGGAACAACATTTATTGGATATTTCAAACTTTTTTAACAAATTCAGAAACTGAAAAATTGGGCGTGCAAAATTATTCAGCCCCTTTACTTTCAGTGCAGCAAACTCTCTCCAGAAGTTCAGTGAGGGTCTCTGAATGATCCAATGTTGACCTAAATGACTAATGATGATAAATACAATCCACCTGTGTGTAATCAAGTGTCCGTATAAATGCACCTGCACTGTGATAGTCTCAGAGGTCCGTTAAAAGCGCAGAGAGCATCATGAAGAACAAGGAACACACCAGGCAGGTCCGAGATACTGTTGTGAAGAAGTTTAAAGCCGGATTTGGATACAAAACGATTTCCCAAGCTTTAAACATCCCAAGGAGCACTGTGCAAGCGATAATATTGAAATGGAAGGAGTATCAGACCACTGCAAATCTACCAAGACCTGGCCATCCCTCTAAACTTTCAGCTCATACAAGGAGAAGACTGATCAGAGATGCAGCCAAGAGGCCCATGATCACTCTGGATGAACTGCAGAGATCTACAGCTGAGGTGGGAGACTCTGTCCATAGGACAACAATCAGTCGTATATTGCACAAATCTGGCCTTTATGGAAGAGTGGCAAGAAGAAAGCCATTTCTTAAAGATATCCATAAAAAGTGTTGTTTAAAGTTTGCCACAAGCCACCTGGAAGACACACCAAACATGTGGAAGAAGGTGCTCTGGTCAGATGAAACCAAAATTGAACTTTTTGGCAACAATGCAAAACGTTATGTTTGGCGTAAAAGCAACACAGCTCATCACCCTGAACACACGATCCCCACTGTCAAACATGGTGGTGGCAGCATCATGGTTTGGGCCTGCTTTTCTTCATCAGGGACAGGGAAGATCGTTAAAATTGATGGGAAGATGGATGGAGCCAAATACAGGACCATTCTGGAAGAAAACCTGATGGAGTCTGCAAAAGACCTGAGACTGGGACGGAGATTTGTCTTCCAACAAGACAATGATCCAAAACATAAAGCAAAATCTACAATGGAATGGTTCAAAAATAAACATATCCAGGTGTTAGAATGGCCAAGTCAAAGTCCAGACCTGAATCCAATCGAGAATCTGTGGAAAGAACACAGATGCTCTCCATCCAACCTCACTGAGCTCGAGCTGTTTTGCAAGGAGGAATGGGAAAAAATGTCAGTCTCTCGATGTGCAAAACGGATAGAGACATACCCCAAGCGACTTACAGCTGTAATCGCAGCAAAAGGTGGCACTACAAAGTATTAACTTAAGGGGTCTGAATAATATTGCACGCCCAATTTTTCAGTTTTTGATTTGTTAAAAAAGTTTGAAATATCCAATAAATGTCGTTCCACTTCATGATTGTGTCCCACTTGTTGTTGATTCTTCACAAAAAAATACAGTTTTACATCTTTATGTTTGAAGCCTGAAATGTGGCAAAAGGTTGCAAAGTTCAAGGGGGCCGAATACTTTCGCAAGGCACTGTATATCCTATAACAGGGGTAGGTAACCCTGGTCCTGGAGTGCTGCAGGCACTTCATGTTTTTGCTTTAACCCACCGGGAAGACCATGTGCATTGAATTTAGGTAATCACTGTACTGATGAATTAGCTCAGTCAGGTGTGGTGCCTAGTTGGAACAAAATCCTGCAATAGGCCTACCTGTGGCATTCCAGGAACAGGGTTGCCTACCCCTGTCATACTCGTTTAGCCTCCAATTTATATCTTAATAGTACCATACTGAGCCATACTGAGCCAAAACTTGACATATATGCTCATGTCAGTGCAATATTTGCTAAAAAAATAAATAGTTTCATGGATGCATCTCAGGAGACCATTCTTAATATAAACTGATCATGATCCAGCAAAGCCTTGGCTCAGTGTTCATCTTGTGAGGTCACTCGTATCCATCGGCTACCCAAAGGTATCAGTTGCTTGGTAACAAGACGGAGAGAGCTCACTCTTCTCAGCCCACCAACTTCAAAGCAGTCCTCTAGTATTTGACCAGTTATTACGTTCATGTCATTAGTTCTACGTAATGGAAGGTGTTATCAGGATGTTTAAGATCAATCTGCGATCCAATTGCGCATGCTTTTTAAATGAAGGATACTGGGGCTATGATTGCCCAGCCCCACCCCCACCATAGAGACCCTTCTCTTCCTTGTGGGGAAGGTGGTGGTGGTGGAGAGGGGAAATAATGAGAGGAGAGGAGAGGAGTAGTGAGAAGGAGAGGAGAGGAGAGGAGAGGAGAGGAGAGGAGAGGAGAGGAGAGGAGAGGAGAGGAGAGGAGAGGAGAGGAGAGGAGAGGAGAGGAGAGGAGAGGAGAGGAGAGGAGAGGAGAGGAGAGGAGAGGAGAGGAGTAGAGGGGAGAGGAGAGGAGAGGAGAGGAGAATGTGAGAAGGTGAGAGGAGAGGAGAAGTGGAGAGCAGTGGAGCGGTGAGGGGATGTGAGAGGAGAGGATGTGGAGAGGAGAGATGAGACGGGAGTAGGTGTGGAGGAGAGGAAAGGGGAGGAGGGAGAGATGAGGAGAGGAGAGGAGAGGAGAGGAAAGGAGAGGAGAGGAAAGGGGGGGAGAAGAAAGGGTAGGAGGAGGGAGAGATGAGAAGAGGAGAGGAGAGAATGTGGAGAACCAACACAGTCCAAGTGAATGGGTGTTCAATGAGATGGGAGGGGAAGAGGAGAATATGGATGCCACCCAGCAAATAGTGAGGTTTGTGTGGGTGAGGAGAGGAGATTTACACAAACACACATACACACAATTATGCTGCGGTCACAGTCACAAGTGCTTTTAATGACAAATAGAAACGTCATCACAGGGTTCAGACAGCCAAACCAAAACAGCTGGTACCTTAAATGATCCTTTCTCCTCTCTCGCTCTTTCTTTTTCCTTCTTAATTTAATACAGCCTCATGTACAAATCACAACATTTTGCGACAGTATCCTGCTGTTCCTGTACTTAAACCAGCTATTGCGTCATGCTGCAGCTTGCGGTTGAATGAAAATTATTGAAAAAATTGCACACAATAAGTGAACATGTTATAGGCTGTGAGTGGACTTGAAAAGAATGTGATTTATCTCCAACAAAAGACTTATCTCTCTCTCTCGAGTTATCTTTCTCTCTCTCTCTCTCTCACTCTCTCTCACTCTCTCTCTCTCACTCTCTCTCGTCAAAAAAAGACCCACACCTAAAGACCCACAAAAGACCCAAGACCCACATCTAAAGTTAATCATCATCTTTTCCCAGAGGTGAAGGTGTATTGACAATCTCACCTCAATGCACTGCCAACCATGCCTCCAAAATACCTTCTCGTTTGCTTTTCCTCCTTCCTCTCCAATCTTTCCATCTTCTCTTTCCTTCCTTCCCACTGCTCTATACATATTTTACTGGAGAGAGGAGAGGAGAGGAGAGGAGAGGAGAGGAGAGGAGAGGAGAGGAGAGGAGAGGAGAGGAGAGGAGAGGAGAGGAGAGGAGAGGAGAGGAGAGGAGAGGAGAGGAGAGGAGAGGAGAGGAGAGGAGAGGAGAGGAGAGGAGAGGAGAGGAGAGGAGAGGAGAGGAGAGGAGAGGAGAGGAGAGGAGAGGAGGTGGAGAGTCGACACTGTCCAAGTGAAGGGGGGTTCAAGGAGATGGGAGGGGAGGAGGGACACCAAAGCATCCAGGGACACCATAGCATCCACTCGAAATGTCCTTTTGAGATCATTCCAAACATAGGGTGCAATGAAACCGAAGGCTGATTTACCTAACCATGTAGACACCAGAGGAGTCTCCAGAGTGAACCAACCCTGTTATTTCCCTAACCATGTAGACACCAGAGGAGTCTCCAGAGTGAACCAACCCTGTGAACGGGTTTGATAACTTGAATTTTAAATCTTAACAGTGAAGTTAGGTAAGTTGGAAGGTTCATATTCAACAGGGTGGGGGGGGGGGGGTGATGGGAGGAAAGGATATGAGGGGAGGAGAGTGTGGATGCTACCCATTGAAGGGTGAGGTTGCATTGGTGAAGAAAGGGAGAAGAGAGGAGATTATGTGAGGGGAGAAGAGTAGGGTATTACACAGTAATACTATATAGTATATAGTATTTAGAACATACTGTTCTGTAAAAAAACGAATGCAGTAAGCAACACATATCAACATCCTACTCATCCATACTGTGAAGGTGTCATCTAATGTGCAAACACAGTTGTTCCCAGCCCTTTGTACATTTTTGCAGAGCGAATCCCCTATCCTGAATATCCGCCGTTGTCAAACGAGAGTGTGAAAAGACAATTACCTTCCTCACCAGTGTGCAACAAATTCTACTTGATGCAAAGCCAAAATTAGCATGAAATCCTGGCATTTAAAACATAGACAAATTTCGACATTTCACTACTGTTCAGTAAAACATTCTATTTTCACATTCCCAAAAAGAAGCCTCTTTAGAATGCAAGTGTGGGAATAAAGCCATGGCCAGGGTGACGTGAGAGAGGGGGAGAACGAGAGCAAATGAAAGACAAGGAGAAAGTTGGAGGTGCTTATAGAGCCTACAGAGCTTACAGAGGAGAGAGGTGAGGATGAAGAGAAAGAGACCATCAGAGGAGACAGGTGGAGATAAAGAGAAAGAGAGTGTTGTGGAAAAGTTCTTACACAGGGACACTCAAAGTCAATCTTAAATGAATCATTGTTTATTGTCAGTGTGTTGGAGAGGTGCCAACCAACTTTAATGCACCATAGTACACATGTCAATCAGGAGCTCTTCATGGGCAGACCCAGCAGTTGTCTTATATACGGCTATACACAGACAAGATATATTTGCATGATTTAGCATAATTAATTCATCATTACCGCTTTGTTTCATTCATGTAACCGACCAATACTGGTTCATAACATGTGACAGACCAATACCTCACAAGGCTTCTCCTCTCTAAGCTGAGACCTTGAAACTGAGATATCTTTGTTTGTTCTCAAAACAAAGTTGATTGTTCTCAAAGCACAGACTGGGCGTAATGCCAAATTGCAGCAACTGTGATTTGTACAGTCAGCCACTTGCATGAACACAGAAATTGGTTATAGAACAGCACATGAATGGAACTCATAAAAAGAAAGAGACCATCAGAGGAGGCAGGTGGGGATAAAGAGAAAGAGACCATCAGAGGAGACAGGTGAGGACAAAGAGACCATCAGAGGAAACTGGTGAGCATAAAGAGAAAGATACCATCAGAGGAGACAGGTGGGGACAAAGAGAAAGAGACCATCAGAGGAGACAGGTGGGGACAATGAGAAAGAGACCATCAGAGGAGACAGGCGAGGATAAAGAGACCATCAGAGGAGACAGGTGGGGACAATGAGAAAGAGACCATCAGAGGAGACAGGTGGGGACAAAGAGAAAAAGAACATCAGATGAGACAGGTGGGGATAAAGAGACAACCAGAGGAGACAGGTGGGGACAATGAGAAAGAGACCATCAGAGGAGACAGGCGAGGATAAAGAGACCATCAGAGGAGACAGGTGGGGACAATGAGAAAGAGACCATCAGAGGAGACAGGTGGGGACAAAGAGAAAAAGAACATCAGATGAGACAGGCGGGGATAAAGAGACAACCAGAGGAGACAGGTGGGGATAAAGAGACAACCAGAGGAGACAGGTGAGAACAAAGCGAAAGTGACAGTTAAAGGATTGAGGTGAGGATAATGAGACCATCAGAGGGTTGAGATGAGGATAATGAGACCATCAGATGGTTGAGATGAGGATAATGAGACCATCAGAGGGTTGAGATGAGGATAATGAGACCATCAGAGGGTTGAGATGAGGATAATGAGACCATCAGAGAATTGAGATGAGGATAATGAGACCATCAGAGGATTGAGATGAGGATAATGAGACCATCAGAGGATTGAGATGAGGATAATGAGACCATCAGAGGAGAAAGGCGAGGACAATGAGAAAGAGACCATCAGATTAGAAAGGTGGGGATAAAGAGACAATGAGAGGAGACAGGTGAGGACAAAGAGTAAGAGACAATTAGAGGATTAAGGTGAGGATAATGAGACCATCAGAGGATTGAGATGAGGGTAATGAGACCATCAGAGGAGAAAGGTGAGGACAATGAGAAAGATATCATCAGATGAGACAGGTGGAGATAAAGAGAAAGAGACCATCAGAGGAGATAGTTGAAGATAAAGAGACAATCGGAGGAGACAGGTGGGGACAAAGAGAAAAAGACCATCAGATGAGACAGGTGAGGATAAAGAGAAAGAGACCATCAGATGAGACAGATGAGAATAAAGAGACCATCAGAGGAGTAAGATGAGAAAAAAGAGACCATCAGAGGAGATGGGTGGGGACAAAGAGAAAGAGACCATCAGAGGAGACAGGTGGGGACAAAGAGAAAGAGACCATCAGATGAGACAGATGAGGATTAAGAGAAAAAGACCACCAGAGGAGACAGGTGGGGACAATGAGAAAGAGACCATCAGAGGAGACAGGTGAGGATAAAGAGACCATCAGAGGAGACAGGTGAGGACAATGAGAAAGAGACCATCAGAGGAGACAGGTGGGGACAATGAGAAAGAGAGCATCAGAGGAGACAGGTGAGGATAAAGAGACCATCAGAGGAAACAGGTGAGGATAAAGAGACCATCAGAGGAGACAGGTGAGGACAAAGAGACCATCAGATTAGACAGGTGAGGATAAAGAGACCATCAGAGGAGACAGGTGAGGACAAAGAGACCATCAGATGAGACAGATGAGGATAAAGAGAAAAAGACCATCAGATGAGACAGGTGGGGATAAAGAGACCATCAGAGGAGACAGGTGAGGACAAAGAGAAAGAGACAATTAGAGGATTGAGGTGAGGATAATGAGACCATCAGAGGAGACAGGTGAGGATAATGAGACCATCAGAGGAGAAAAGGCGAGGACATAGACAAAGAGACCTATCAGATGAGACAGGTGGAGATAAAGAGAAAGAAACCATCAGAGGAGACAGGTGGTGACAATGAGAAAGAGACCATCAGAGGAGACAGGTGAGGATAAAGAGAAACAGACCGTCAGAGGAGACAGGTGAGGATAAAGAGACCATCAGAGGAAAGAAGGAAAGAAAGAGAGAGAGAGAGAGAGAAGGAAAGAAAGAGAGAGGGAGAGAGAGAGAGAGAGAGAGAGAGAGAGAGAGAGAGAGAGAGTTCGGGCTAGGCCCCTTAGTTCCAGTGGAGCAGTGGAGGGAAATCTTAACTCTATAGCATACAATGACATTCTATACAATTATGTGCTACCAACTTTGTTGTAACAGTTTGGGGAAGGTCTTTTCCAGTTTCAAAATAACAATGCATAACTTGACTGGCCTGCACAGATCCCTGACCTCAACCCCATCGAACACCGTTGAGATGAATTGGAACGCTGAACCTTACTAATGCTCTAATGGCTGAATGGAAGCAAGTCCCCACAGCAATGTTCCAACATCTAGTGGAAAGCCTTCCCAGAAGAGTGGAGGCTGTTATGGCAGCAAAGAGGGGACCCAATCCATATTAACGCCCACGATTTTGGAAAGAGATGTTCGGCGAGCTGGTGTACACATACTTTTGGTCATGTAGTGTATGTTCAGCTAAATGATCTGTTTTTATGCTATGCTATAGACCTTTTTGGAATGCAAACGTTCTTGTTGTTGTACAAGGTCTGTACACTTATTAATCCATAAAGTGAAGTTCAGTTTCTGATGGTTTCAGTGAAGTTCATGGCTAGCTGAGCTGTTTAATGTCTCTTTGTCTCTTTTGTGATGTCTGCTGGAGCTCAGAACGAGCAAAATAACATATGAAAAACTCCCACTCAACCAAGAGATATAGCTCATTTCTCTCAACAAAGCACAGGAGGGATTATGTGTTTTCGCTCAGCCACTGTAGGGAGAAAGAGAGAGAGCTAGAGAGAGAGAGAAAGAGAAAGAGAGAGAGGGAGAGAGAGAAAGAAAGAGAAAGAGAGAGAGAGAGAGAGAGAGAGAGAGAGAGAGAGAGAATACAGACCATGTACATTGTATATTTAAGTTTTGTGGATATATGCACCATATCCTGACATTCTGTATCCAGATGTGTCTTTTAGACATATATGATGTTGGGATTAATCTGAATATCACACATTGACATTTCCTATGTTCAGATATGGACTCATTCAATACCCTGAGATATGCCTCTTATTGTCTCTATGGTGACAAATACAGACGGTAGGCCTACATAGTATAATTTCTCACCACACACAATGGATATGTGTGCTCTTGACTGAGGTCCATATAAAGATTTTGATATGCTTTTTGAGATGGTAAATAAGGAGCATTTCTGATGCTTATTTGAGTTTTGAGGACATGCTCAATCATTTGACAAATATTAAATCCATATCATTCTTACAGACACTAGTCGTCATTGTTGGATTCCCTCTGGATAAAAGCTTACGCATATCCGCAAGCTAAAAGCACTGCAACTTGTAGCCTAGCAACAAGAATCATATATTGTCTGCTAAGGAGTTCCAACTGTCATTTGTTTAATTGTGCACTACAAATGAGTGTGTAAATGGTGTGTGGTCGAACTGACAACAGAAAACAAAGAAGTGAGTAACTACGTTATCTATTTTGGCCAGCTGCCAGTAGGGCTAGCTAGCTATCTAGCTAGGCTTGATTGAGGGGTAAAAGAAAACTGCCAACAAATAACAACATTTCCTTCCCATTTTTACTCCCTTTCATGCCACACGGTGACAGGTAACATTTTAAAACATTTAGGCATATTGTTTATTACTGCTTCATATAAGATAGTTAGCAAACTAGGAACTTGGCAAGCTAGCTTAGCGGGTTCTAGTTAGTTTTCTCATCGTGAATGAAGCAGGTCGAGTAGCTACCTTGTGGTATGGATTATGTGAAATTACTGCTACACACTACCTCTTAATTTTATGTTTCTATGTGTGGGTTTTCCACTCTAAAGCAATGCTGTCTAAAGGTTTCTTCATACGATCAATAGGTTGTACCATCTCCCAGTTAATCCCTGAAACCAAATTGAAGTATCTGTGATCTATATCTGTTTATATTAGTTACTATGCTGTTACTAAGCAGTAATGCATTACGGCAGTGTTATGTTACTACACCTAATAGGAAATGCACATGCGCACTATTGAGCCGGGGGCTGTGGAGCACAAGGGGTTTTGACTAAACGAAACCTAACCGTCTCCTGCCTGGTCATTTCTCCACAACACAAATATTACACAAGTGTGTGTGTGTTTGTATGTAAGTGTGTGTATGTTTGTGTGTAACTGTGTGTGCATGTGTGCGTGTTTTTCTGACACCCTGTGTTGCCATGTCGATTGGTTGAGCCACCTACTGCTGCTGGCGCCTCAGGTGGTTCAATTTAGGCATTAATTCCAAATGGTTAAGTTAAGTGTTAACTTCTTGGATATAGGGGGCGCTCTTTTAATTTATGGATAAAAAAACGTGCCCGTTTAAGCGCAATATTTTGTCACGAAAAGATGCTTGACTATGCATATACAGTGCCTTGCGAAAGTATTCGGCCCCCTTGAACTTTGCGAACTTTTGCCACATTTCAGGCTTCAAACATAAAGATATAAAACTGTATTTTTTGTGAAGAATCAACAACAAGTGGGACACAATCATGAAGTGGAACAACATTTATTGGATATTTCAAACTTTTTTAACAAATCAAAAACTGAAAAATTGGGCGTGCAAAATTATTCAGTCCCCTTAAGTTAATACTTTGTAGCGCCACCTTTTGCTGCGATTACAGCTGTAAGTCGCTTGGGGTATGTCTCTATCAGTTTTGCACATTGAGAGACTGAAATGTTTTCCCATTCCTCCTTGCAAAACAGCTCGAGCTCAGTGAGGTTGGATGGAGAGCATTTGTGAACAGCAGTTTTCAGTTCTTCCCACAGATTCTCGATTGGATTGAGGTCTGGACTTTGACTTGGTCATTCTAACACCTGGATATGTTTATTTTTGAACCATTCCATTGTAGATTTTGCTTTATGTTTTGGATCATTGTCTTGTTGGAAGACAAATCTCCGTCCCAGTCTCAGGTCTTTTGCAGACTCCATCAGGTTTTCTTCCAGAATGGTCCTGTATTTGGCTCCATCCATCTGCCCATCAATTTTAACCATCTTCCCTGTCCCTGCTGAAGAAAAGCAGGCCCAAACCATGATGCTGCCACCACCATGTTTGACAGTGGGGATGGGGTGTTCAGGGTGATGAGCTGTGTTGATTTTATGCCAAACATAACATTTTGCATTGTTGCCAAAAAGTTAAATTTTGATTTCATCTGAAAAGAGCACCTTCTTCCACATGTTTGGTGTGTCTCCCAGGTGGCTTGTGGCAAAATTTAAACAACACTTTTTATGGATATCTTTAAGAAATGGCTTTCTTCTTGCCACTCTTCCATAAAGGCCAGATTTGTGCAATATACGACTGATTGTTGTCCTATGGACAGAGTCTCCCACCTCAGCTGTAGATCTCTGCAGTTCATCCTGAGTGATCATGGGCCTCTTGGCTGCATCTCTGATCAGTCTTCTCCTTGTATGAGCTGAAAGTTTAGAGGGACGGCCAGGTCTTGGTAGATTTGCAGTGGTCTGATACTCCTTCCATTTCAATATTATCACTTGCACAGTGCTCCTTGGGATGTTTAAAGCTTGGGAAATCTTTTTGTATCCAAATCCGGCTTTAAACTTCTTCACAACAGTATCTCGGACCTGCCTGGTGTTTTCCTTGTTCTTCATGATGCTCTCTGCGCTTTTAACGGACCTCTGAGACTATCACAGTGCAGGTGCATTTATACGGAGACTTGATTACACACAGGTGGATTGTATTTACCATCATTAGTCATTTAGGTCAACATTGGATCATTCAGAGATCCTCACTGAACTTCTGGAGAGAGTTTGCTGCACTGAAAGTAAAGGGGCTGAATAATTTTGCACGCCCAATTTTTCAGTTTTTGATTTGTTACATTTTTGGGAAATATCCAATAAATGTCGTTCCACTTCATGATTGTGTCCCACTTGTTGTTGATTCTTCACAAAGAAATACAGTTTTATATCTTTATGTTTGAAGCCTGAAATGTGGCAAAAGGTCGCAAAGTTCAAGGGGGCCGAATACTTTCACAAGGCACTGTAATTGGCAGCTTTGGAAAGAAAACACTCTAAGGTTTCCAAAACTGCAAAGATATTGTCTGTGAGTGCTACAGAACTCATGCTACAGGCGAAACCAAGATGAAACTTCAACCAGGAAATGGGCAGAATTTTTGAAGCTCTGTTTTCCATTGTCTCCTTATATGGCTGTGAATGCGCCGGGAATGAGCCTGCCCTTTCTATCGTTTCTCCAAGGTGTCTGCAGCATTGTGACGTATTTGTAGGCATATCATTGGAAGATTGGCCATAAGAGACTACATTTACCAGGGGTCCGCCCGGTGTCCTTTGTCTAAATTGGTGCGTAATCTACAAGCTGCACGCAGTCATCCAGTGATTGAGAGGAGAGAGGAGGCTTTCAACGAACGATATATCATGAAGAGATAAGTGAAAAACACCTTGGGGATTGATTCTAAACAACGTTTACCATGTTTCAGTCAATATTATGGAGTTAAATTGGAAAAAAGTTTGCCGTTTTGAAGACTGAATTTTCTGTTTTTTTTGGTAGCCAAACGTGACGCACCAAACGGAGCAATTTCTCCTAAACAAATAATCTTTCAGGAAAAACTGAGCATTTGCTATCTAACTGAGAGTCTCCTCATTGAAAACATCTGAAGTTCTTCAAAGGTAAATTATTTTATTTGAATGATTTTCTGTTTTTTGTGAAAATGTTGCCTGCTGATGCTAACGCTAAATGCTACGCTAGCTGCGCTAGCTGTTACACAAATGCTTGTTTTGCTATGGTTGAGAAGCATATTTTGAAAATCTAAGATGACAGTGTTGTTAACAAAAGGCTAAGCTTGAGAGCTAGCATATTAATTTCATTTCATTTGCGATTTTCATGAATAGTTAACGTTGTGTTATGCTAATGAGCTGCAGGGATAATTACACTCCTGGATACAGGTTTTTTTTCGTAGATAAACGTGACGCACCAAATGGAGCGATTTCTCCTAAACAAATAATCTTTCAGGAAAAACTGAGCATTTGCTATCTAACTGAGAGTCTCCTCATTGAAAACATCTGAAGTTCTTCAAAGGTAAATGATTTTATTTGAATGATTTTCTGGTTTTTGTGAAAATGTTGCCTGCTGATGCTAACGCTAAATGCTACACTAGCTGCGCTAGCTGTTACACAAATGCTTGTTTTGCTATGGTTGAGAAGCATATTTTGAAAATCTAAGATGACAGTGTTGTTAACAAAAGGCTATATTAATTTCATTTCATTTGTGATTTTCATGAATAGTTAACGTTGCGTTATGGTAATGAGTTTGAGGCTGTATTCACGATCCCGGATCCGGGATGGCTCGACGCAAGAAGTTAAGATTTGGGAAAGAGTTGAAACAGTTCTTGACATGGCAGGAGTTAACCGGCGCTGAATACCGGCACCTCAACTTCTCTACTGCCTGAGCTCCTGGCCCTCTAATAGAATATTAGCTCAAAAGTATTGTGGAGCTCCTGCACCTAAAGATAGACAGTACTGGCACCCACATTGAATACAGGCACCTATTTCAGTTCAAGTCAAACATTGGGTGAAAAATGTTTGACTTGTTTGACAAAAGCAACTCTAGGGTTTAGGCATTAATAACATGATTGAGTTAAGGGTTAAGGTTTGGGATAGGGATAAAACTATCTTGTGGTTACAGCGCTCACCGCAGCCCCTAGTGGAGGGTTTAGGCATTAATACCACATGATTGAGTTAAGGGTTAAGGTTTGGGATAGGGATAAAACTATCTTGTGGTTACAGCGCTCACCGCAGCCCCTAGTGGAGGGTTTAGGCATTAATACCACATGATTGAGTTAAGGGTTAAGGTTTGGGATAGGGATAAAACTATATTGTGGTTACAGCGCTCACCGCAGCCCCTAGTGGAGGGTTGAGGCATTAATACCACATGATTGAGATAAGGGTTAAGGTTTGGGATAGGGATAAAACTATATTGTGGTTACAGCGCTCACCGCAGCCCCTAGTGGAGGGTTGAGGCATTAATACCACATTATTGAGATAAGGGTTAAGGTTTGGGAGAGGGAGAGGGATAAAACTATCTTGTGGTTACAGCGCTCACCGCAGCCCCTAGTGGAGGGTTTAGGCATTAATACCACTTGATTGAGTTAAGGGTTAAGGTTTGGGAGAGGGATAAAACTATCTTGTGGTTACAGCGCTCACCGCAGCCCCTAGTGGAGGGTTCCTGTGCTTGGCCCTCCTATGTTGAACATAATAAACAGCTCTCTATCCACCGGATGTGTACTAAACTCACTAAAAGTGGCAGTAATAAAGCCTCTCTTGAAAAAGCCAAACCTTGACCCAGAAAATATAAAAAGCTATCGGCCTATATCGAATCTTCTGTTCCTCTCAAAAATTTTAGAAAAGGCTGTTGCGCAGCAACTTACTGCCTTCCTGAAGACAAACAATGTATACGAAATGCTTCAGTCTGGTTTTAGACCCCATCATAGCACTGTGACGGCACTTGTGAAGGTGGTAAATGACATTTTAATGGCATCGGACCGAGGCTCTGCATCTGTCCTCGTGCTCCTAGACCTTAGTGCTGCTTTTGATACCATCGATCACGACATTCTTTTGGAGAGATTGGAAACCCAAATTGGTCTACACGGACAATTTCTGGCCTGGTTTAGATCTTATCTGTCGGAAAGATGTCAGTTTGTCTTTGTGAATGGTTTGTTCTCTGACAAATCAACTGTAAATTTCGGTGTTCCTCAAGTTTTAGGACCACTATTGTTTTCACTATATATTTGACCTCTTGGGGATGTTATTCGAAAACATAATGTTAACTTTCACTGCTATGCGGATGACACACAGCTGTACATTTCAATGAAACATGGTGAAGCCCCAAAATTGCCCTTGCTAGAAGCATGTGTTTCAGACATAAGGAAGTGGATGGCTGCAAACGTTCTACTTTTAAACTCGCACAAAACAGAGATGCTTGTTCTAGGTCCCAAGAAACAAAGATATCTTCTGTTGAATCTGACAATTAATCTAAATGGTTGTACAGTCGTCTCAAATAAAACTGTAAAGGACCTCGGCGTTACTCTGGACCCTGATCTCTCTTTTGAAGAACATATCAAGACCATTTCAAGGACAGCTTTTTTCCATCTACGTAACATTGCAAAAATCAGAAACTTTCTGTCCAAAAATGATGCAGAAAAATTAAGTGCTAGCCTCTCTACACTGGCTTCCTGTCAAAGCAAGGGCTGATTTCAAGGTTTTACTGCTAACCTAGAAAGCATTACATGGGCTTGCTCCTACCTATCTCTCTGATTTGGTCCTGCCGTACATACCTACACGTACGCTACGGTCACAAGACGCAGGCCTCCTAATCGTCCCTAGAATTTCTAAGCAAACAGCTGGAGGCAGGGCTTTCTCCTATAGAGCTCCATTTTTATGGAATGGTCTGCCTACCCATGTCAGAGACGCAAACTCGGTCTCAACCTTTAAGTCTTTACTGAAGACTCATCTCTTCAGTGGGTCATATGATTGAGTGTAGTCTGGCCCAGGAGTGGGAAGGTGAACGGAAAGGCTCTGGAGCAACGAACCGCCCTTGCTGTCTCTGCCTGGCCGGTTCCCCTCTTTCCACTGGGATTCTCTGCCTCTAACCCTATTACAGGGGCTGGGTCACTGGCTTGCTGGGGCTCTCTCATGCCGTCCCTGGAAGGGGTGCGTCACCTGAGTGGGTTGATTCACTGATGTGGTCATCCTGTCTGGGTTGGCGCCCCCCCTTGGGTTGTGCCATGGCAGAGATCTTTGTGGGCTATACTCAGCCTTGTCTCAGGATGGTAAGTTGGTGGTTGAAGATATCCCTCTAGTGGTGTGGGGGCTGTGCTTTGGCAAAGTGGGTGGGGTTATATCCTTCCTGTTAGGCCCTGTCCGGGGGTGTCCTCGGATGGGGCCACAGTATCTATGCTGCAGTAGTTTATGTGTCGGGGGGCAAGGGTCAGTTTGTTATATCTGGAGTACTTCTCCTGTCCTATTCGGTGTCCTGTGTGAATTCTCAAATTCTCTCTTTCTTTCTCTCTCTCGGAGGACCTGAGCCCTAGGACCATGCCCCAGGACTACCTGACATGATGACTCCTTGCTGTCCCCAGTCCATCTGACCATGCTGCTGCTCCAGTTTCAACTGTTCTGCCTTATTATTATATGACCATGCTGGTCATTTATGAATATTTGAACATCTTGGCCATGTTCTGTTTAAAATCTCCACCCAGCACAGCCAGAAGAGGACTGGCCACCCCACATAGCCTGGTTCCTCTCTAGGTTTCTTCCTAGGTTTTGGCCTTTCTAGGGAGTTTTTCCTAGCCACCGTGCTTCTACACCTGCATTGCTTGCTGTTTGTGTTTTAGGCTGGGTTTCTGTACAGCACTTTGAGATATCAGCTGATGTACGAAGGGCTATATAAATACATTAGATTAGAGAGAGAGAGAGGAGAGAGAGAGAGAGAGAGAGAGAGAGAGAGAGAGAGAGAGAGAGAGAGAGGAGAGAGAGAGAGAGAGAGAGAGAGAGAGAGAGAGAGAGAGAGAGAGAGAGAGAGAGAGAGAGAGAGAGAGAGAGAGAGAGAGAGAGAGAGAGAGAGAGAAGAGAGAGAGAGAGAGAGAGAGAGAGAGAGAGAGAGAGAGAGAGAGAGAGAGAGAGAGAGAGAGAGAGAGAGAGAGAGAGAGAGAGAGAGAGAGAGAGAGAGAGAGAGAGAGAGAGAGAGAGAGAGAGAGAGAGAGAGAGAGAGAGAGAGAGAGAGAGAGAGAGAGAGAGAGAGAGAGAGATATATATATATATATATATATATATATATATAAATATAAATAACTAACTAACTAGGAATGGGGGAGAAAGGGGGAGGTGAAGTGAGGGCCAGAGTTGAGTGACGTACTGATCTCCCCCATAGGGGCATGAAAGCAGGGGTTAGCTGAATGAGAGGGGCCAGAGCTGTACCTGTCCTAACCAGAGAATGGAAATGTGTCTAAGTGGAGTGAGGACAGGGGAGACTAATGCAGCCCACACTAAATGTAAATAGACTTTGGACAAGTTTAAGAATGTTCTCCTTTCTCACACAGAGTTTAATCGTATCTGTGTTTAATTATTGTGTTCCTAATTACCTTCTTTCTTCTTCGACTGTAATTACTGTACTAAAACGACAAATTAAGGCAAACGCAATTACAACTAAAAGTGTTAATAAAACTTAATGTAATTTAAAGTGATAAAGAAAGACGCACGCTGATAATCCCATGTGACTATGTGACTTTCTTTATTCTCTATAATTTCTTCATTCTTAAGTACAACAAATTAAACCACAAATTAAACCACTACGGTGTAACCATGAATCCTACACCCTTTACATACATCCTGTCAACAATGACTAACCTCTCCAATAATGACACACAGAGTATTACACTATATATACAAAAGTATGTGGACAACCCTTCAAATTAGTGGATTTGTCTATTTCAGTACAAATGTGTACAAAGTCATGCAATCTCCATAGCCAAACATTGGCAGTAGAATGGCTTTACTGAAGAGCTTAGTGACTTTCAACGTGGCACAGTCATAGGACGCCACCTTTCCAACAAGTCAGTTTGTCACATTTCTGCCCTGCTAGAGTAGCCCCGGTCAACAGTAAGTGCTGTTATTGTGAAGTGGAGATGTCTAGGAGAAACAACAGCTCAGCTGCAAAGTGGTAGGCCACACAAGCTCACAGAACCGGACCGTCTAGTGCTGAAGCACGTAGCGCTTAAAAATTGTCTGTCCTCGGTTGCAACACTCACTACCAAGTTCCAAACTGCCTCTGCAAGTAACTTCAGCACAATAACTGTTTGTCAGGAGCTTCATGAGATGGGTTTCCATGGCTGATCAACCGCACACAAGCCTACAGTATGTAAGATCATCATGCGCAATGCCAAGTGTCGGTTGGTAGAGTGGAAAGCTCACCGCTGTTGGACTCTGGAGCAGTGGAAACGCTTTCTCTGGAGGGATGAATCACCCTTCATCATCTGGCCGTCCGATGGATGAATCTGGGTTTCGCGAATGCAAGGAGAACGCTACCTGCCCTCATGCATGTGCCAACTGTAAAGTTTGGTGGATGAGGAATAATGGTTGGGGCTGTTTTTCATGGTTAGGGCTAGGCCCCTTAGTTCCAGTGGAGGGAAATCTTAACTCTATAGCATACAATGACATTCTATACAATTATGTGCTACCAACTTTGTTGTAACAGTTTGGGGAAGGCCCTTTCCAGTTTCAACATAACAATGCATAACTTGACTGACCTGCACAGATCCCTGACCTCAACCCCATCGAACACCGTTGGGATAAATTGGAACGCTGACTGTGAGCCAGGCCTAATCGGCCAACATCAGTGCCCGACCTCACTAATGCTCTAATGGCTGAATGGAAGCAAGTCCCCACAGCAATGTTCCAACATCTAGTGGAAAGCCTTCCCCGAAGCGTGGAGGCTGTTATAGCAGCAAAGAGGGGACCCAATCCATATTAATGGCCATGATTTTGGAAAGAGATGTTCAACGAGCTGGTGTCCACATACTTTTGGTCATGTAGTGTATGTTCAGCTACATTATCTGTTTTTATGCCATAGACCTTTTTTGGAAAACAAACTTTTTTGTCGTTGTCAAAAAAGATCTATCCACTTCTCAATCCATAAAGTAAAGTTCCGTTTCTGATGGTTCAGTAAAGTTAATGGTTAGCTGAGCTGTTTAATGCAACAGAACACATACTAATTGGTGAGTGGCTCTGTGTTCCATTTTGAGGTTCCAAAGGTTTGGTTCAGCTCCATGGTTCCGAGACAGAATTATGGTTAAATCTGACAGAATGGATGAGGGAAATCAATGTAGAACGTAAAGTGTGGGTGGGTGGAAACGGCAGCTGGTTGTGAATAGCAGACTGTGAGCTTTGTGTTTGTGTGTGTGTGCCATTTTCCCACACAATCAATATGATGTGTTGTTCAACTCAAACCCAATTCTTCCAACATGTCATACATTGTAATTCAAAGAAGGCTGTGTAGTCAACGGCTCTCGTCAAAGCAAACCTTTCTCTACGACTTGTGTTGTGTTTTTCTTACAGTGCAACTATCCGTTCTTTAAAATATTCTCTCCAAGGTATGTCTACTGCTTTTATCTGACTTTAGATTGTGTGTTTTTCTTCTAGTTTATCTCTCATTATTTCAAAAGTGTGAAATTGTAACCTAATAAGATTGTTTGGTAGAAATGTCGAAAAAAAAAACATATTTCAAGTGTAATAATGAACCATGGATTCAAAAGAGCAAATATATTATTGCTAGATAATGAGATATTTCATTGAAGACTAGGTGCTTCCTGAAATCCTCTATGCCTCACTATTAATTTGATGTCATTTTTTTTTCTCTTAAATGTGTTAGGGATTCCATTTTCTTAAGGCATTAACTTTTCTCAAGCTGTTTAATAGCATATTAAAATAACATGCTCCATCAACTAGACTTTAATAATTATGACTGCTCTCTTCTCTCCCTTTGGGCTTTAGAAAAGCATGATCTTATCAGCATATTGAGAAATAGGAATTAACTGTATTTTTAATTGAAAGATCCAAAGTCAAGAAAATTGCTTCATATTGGAGAAGACATATGGTCAGTGTCCTCACTAGATTCTGCTATTCATTATTATAAAGGACGTATTACTGGAATTGTTTAACTTTAAAATATGTCTTAAGTATCTTTTATAATATGTCAACGATTGGGGAATAAGGAAAAGCAGTATTTATTTTATTTAACCTCTATTTAACTTGGCAAGTCAGTATGTTCTTCTCTTTTAGAACGTTTTGACATGACGACAGCATTGGTACTTTTCAGACTCACTCCCTCAACACTGCTCATTACCGTCACCCATTGACACCAGTGGGGAGCAATATGGCTTCGCTCTTTCTTATTATGGTAGGTCATATGAAGGATACGAAGAGTGTTGCGTGACTCGCATGGACACAAACAGACACACACACACACACACACACACACACACACACAGGCTCAGGGTGTTAACAAACCTCGGTCTGTGGGCAAGCTGGGTGGTTGATGGCAGAGAATGACAGTGGTTACAGTACTTTGCAGAGGGAGATGGGCAATATACACACACACAAACACACTGACACATGAATGCAGACTACAGGAACGCCTGCACGAAAGCACACAGACACACACACACACTGCTCGTTATGGTTATGTTATGCCTGTCTCCTAGCCGTTAACGATGTCATTCTGTGTTTAGAACATGAGAGCGAGGCTCAACAGCCTGTTGCAGAGGCTGCCGAGGTTTGGGTCAATTGACTCCCAGCTTGATGTCTGTCATGAGGACTTTTTCATACATCCTCATAAATGCATGTGTTTTTCTAAGGGATATAAAAGAGGAGAGGAGAAACAGGAGAGGAGGGAGGGAAAGAAAGAAAGAGAGAGAGGGAGCGTGAGATTATACCATTGAACATAATGGTGGCTATGTATACATCTCTCTACAAACTCTGTACTCATTCATTTTATCAATGTATGGCTTTAATTATCAGTGAATATGCATATAACTCCAGCATACCATTCATCACCGGAGGTCGGGTCAGCAGCATGACAGTAATGACTCATTAGACTGTATTACATGGTTCATTGATGTGATTTAGGCCCACTGCGGCTGAACGAGGCCTGATAAAACGCAGTGTCAGAAAAGTCCTTATCAGTGCTTCTATTTAATAATTGAGGCAGACAGATACACACACACACACACACACACACACACACACACACACACACACACACACACACACACACACACACACACACACACACACACACACACACACACACACACACACACACACACACACACACACACATACACATATAAGCACGCTCATACAATTACACACACACACACACAAGCACGCTCATACAATTACACACACACACACACACACACACACAGTTTTGTATTGCTATCCTTGTGGGGACCTAACTCCTAACCTTAACCTTAATTCTAACCCTAACCCAAATTGTAACCCTAGGCCTTAGCCTAACCACCTCCACCTTCCTGGTGGAGACCTGAAAAATGTCCCCACCTGTCCGAATTGTCCTTGTTTTACTATCTTTGTGTCACGACTTCCGCCGAAGTTGGTCCCTATCCTTGTTTGAAGTCACCGACCTTCTAGCCATCGCTGATCCTCTTTAAATGTTCCTTTGGTTTTGTCTTGTCTTCCATCACACCTGGTTCCAATCCCATCAATTACATGTTGTGTATTTAACCCTCTGTTCCCCTTCATGTCGTTGTCGGTGATTGTTTATTGTAAGTGTTTGTGCTCGTCTGTCCTGGTGTGTATTTAACCCTCTGTTCCCCTTCATGTCCTTGTTGGTGATTGTTTATTGTAAGTGTTTGTGCTCGTCTGTCCTGGTGTGTATTTAACCCTCTGTTCCCCTTCATGTCCTTGTGGGTGTTTGTTTATTGTAAGTGTTTGTGCTCGTCTGTCCTGGTGTGTATTTAACCCTCTGTTCCCCTTCATGTCCTTGTGGGTGTTTGTTTATTGTAAGTGTTTGTGCTCGTCTGTCCTGGTGTGTATTTAACCCTCTGTTCCCCCTCATGTCCTTGTCGGTGATTGTTTATTGTAAGTGTTTGTGCTCGTCTGTCCTGGTGTGTATTTAACCCTCTGTTCCCCTTCATGTCCTTGTGGGTGTTTGTTTATTGTAAGTGTTTGTGCTCGTCTGTCCTGGTGTGTATTTAACCCTCTGTTCCCCTTCATGTCCTTGTGGGTGTTTATTGTAAGTGTTTGTGCTCGTCTGTCCTGGTGTGCGGCAGGTTATGGACCCATTATTTGATTGTTATGTTTTCCGGTGGATTTTTTGTTACTAATCTGTGCCGTTTGGAAAGAAAGTTTTTGCTCTCCTGCGTCTGACTGCTCTGCCGCCAGTTCACACCCCTTACAGAATCACCGACCAGACAATGGAGTCAGCAGGAGCAGGTACCCCAGGTATAGGGGTGGAGGAGAGCGTCCGGGAGCACGCAGCAATGCTCCACCATATTGGAACAGCCATTGACAGTGTTGTCCAGACAATGGACCGCTGGGAGAGACAGGGAGTTCTTCCAGCGACTCCACCAGCACAACCGGGGTCTCCTCTGAGTGCCCCTCTCCCTCCTGGTCCCAGTGGGGTTAGTCTCCTCTGAGCGCCCCTCTTCCTCCTGGTCCCAGTGGGATTCTTCTCTCCCTGCCCCAGCAATACGACGGAAAGGCTGCGAACTGCCAGGGGTTCCTTCTTCAACTGGACCTATACATGGCCACCGTCCACCCGGCTCCATCGGGCCATGAGAGGGTGTCCGCCATCATCTCTTGCCTCACCGGGAAAGCCCTGGAGTGGGCCAACGCCGTGTGGAGAGAGGGAGACTCCAGTTTGAGGAGTTCACCACTTGAGCACCTCTTCCATCTGAGGCAGGAGACGATGAGCGTCCAGGAGATCGCCCTCACACATGCACCCAAACTTCAATTAAAAGATTGTAACATTTAGATGAATAGAAAGGGAATGAGTACAGGATTTTTTATTCAGGGCAAAAGTTTATATAGGTACTCTTCTGTCTCTCTATATCTATCACTTTATCTCCAGCTCCCATCTCTCTCTCTCTCTCTCTGTATTAAACACGTATCCACCTACTTTCTCCCCAGTCTCACTGGTGGACCTCTGACGTGTAAGACAAGAGGAGGGATTCACTTACCATGTCTTCCTAGGAGAACTGCTGTGATTAGTGTATTCTGTTACATGTTCTGCCATACGCACAGAACCAGTTTTCCATGTAAATTAAACATGTCTTACTAGTGTAGTGGGCAACCATTACAGTTAGTTCCTGTTGGGAAGATCACCACCATCAAAAGTAATCGGGCCATTAAATATTCACCACGTAGAGAAGAATAAGACTGCAAAGAAGAAAGGGAATGGGAGAGAGAGAAAGAAGAGGGGAGGTGAGTTTAACTCACGTTGAGAAATATTTCTAATAACATTGGGAGAGACAATGTTTAGGACAACGTCTCTCTGTTACCGCAGGGTGTTTCAAAGACAACCTTTCACTGATCGGGGATAAAATACAGAATCTCCTGCGTCTGCAATCTTGATTTCGGGAACACTGCGGTGAAACGTATTTTTCTGTGTGTATAATCATTTTTGATATTTTCTCCTTTTTTTTCTTTCTAATCCTTTCTTTCTCTCGCTCGCAATCGAAAGAAAACCTATAGTTAGCAATGTCTGAGAATCTACAGTCTGCCGTGAGGATGGTAAATTCAGAGGTCATACATTGGCTCCCCAGTCTACTCCCAGACAAGGCTTAAAATTAAGGGTTCAAGGGTCAATGTAGTCATGTGATTCAGAGGAAAACAAAAATGGAAAACAAATATATGACCAATATAATCACCAATGTGATTCTGCAGATGCTTTAGAGGAGAGGAGATTAATGCTTACTCAGTGTGAATACTTTCCATTATGGAAAATCCTGCTTGGGCCTCGTATCTTCCTTTCCTCTATGCCTCTTAGAAGATTAGAAGATGTCCACCTTGTTTCAGGCTCCTAAGAAACTTTTGAGTATTTTCAATTTTTTCATGTTATTTCTCACATTATTAGTCCAGAACGTTCTTTGCAATATTACATACAGCCGGAAATATCAGAGAGAAATCAGAGAGGCAGTAACTCACCAGTATTTCGACCAGGAATACAACTTTTCTGAATTGGATCCTTTGATCGTACCTTCCAAGGCGATTTTACTTATCCCAGAGGCTGCTCCAAGGTATTCAGAATGAACTTTTAGGCCGACTCAGGAGGCGTACACACCATCTACCGCTTCTGAGTATGTTACTAGCTAATGTTCAGTCCTTGGACAATAAAGTTGACGAGCTCAGGGCGAGGAGCTCCTTCCAGATAGACATTAGGGACTGGAACATAGTCTGTTTCACAGAGTCATGGCTCTCTCCGGATATACTGTCCCTGTTCATACAGCCAGCTGGGTTTTCAATACATCGTGCGGAGAGGAATAAAGAACTCTTCGGAAGAAGAAATACGGAGGTGTATGTTTCATGCTTAACTACTCATGGTGTGATTGTGGTAATGCACAGGAACTCAAGTCCTTTTGTTCACCTGACCTAGAATCCCTAAAAATCAAATGCTGACCACATTACCTCCCTAGAGGATTTTATTTTGTTATCATCACAGCCGTGTATATCCCCCTCAAGCCGATACCACAACAGCTCTCTAGGAACCTTGTGCAAACTGGAAACTGGATATCCCGAGGCCTCATTTATTATAGCTGGGGACTTAAATGAAGAAAATCTGAGGAAAGCGCTACTGAAGATCTATCAACACATCACCTGCAGTACAAAACTCTCAACCATTGTTACTCTCTCTTCTGGGATGGCATTACTAAAAGTGCGAACCTCCACATTTAACCACGGTATGGTGACTGGGAATATCATCAAATATAAACAATAAAGTTATGCCCTCCGTAAGGCAATCAAACAGGCAAAACAAGGACTGTGAGCTCTCATTCTCCGTGGCCGATGTGAGTAAGACATTTAAGCGTGTTAACCCTGCCAAGGCTCAGAATGCATCCATAGCTGCGTCCTCAGAGCATGCGCAGACCAGCTGGCAGGAGTGTTTATGGACATATTCAATCTCCCCTGTTACAGCCTCAAGTCTTCTTGGGTATAACGCTACAAGCTTGGCACACCAGTACTTGGGGAGTTTCTCCCATTCTTCCTTGCAAATCCTCTCAACATCTGTCAGGTTGGATGGGGAGCGTCGTTGCACAGGTATTTTCAGGTCTCTCCAGAGATGTTCCATTGGGTTCAAGTCTAGGCTCTGGCTGGGCCACTCAATGACATTCAGAGACTTGTCCCAAAGCTACTCCTGCGTTGTCATGGCTGTGTGCTTAGGTTCATTGTTCTGTTGGAAGGTGAACCTTCACCCCAGTCTGAGGTCCTGAGCACGCCGGAGCAGGATTTCACCCAGGATCTCTTTTTACTTAGCTCGGTTCATCTTTCCCTCGATCCTGACTAGCTCCCCAGTCCCAGCAAATGAAAAACATCCCCAAAATATGATGCTGCCACAACCATGCTTCACCTTGGGAATGGTGCCAGGTTTACTCCAATCGTGAACCTTGGCATTCAGGCCAACTTGTTTTCATCAGACCAGAGAATCTTGTTTCTCATGGTCTGAGAGCCATTTAGGTGTCTTTTGGCAAACTCCATGCGGGCTGTCATGTGCCTTTTACTGAGGAGTGGCTTCCGTCTGGCCACTATAACATAAAGACCTGATTGGTGGATTTCTGCTGAGACTGTTGTCCTTCTGAAAGGTTCTCCTACCTCCAAAGAGGAACTCTGGAGCTCTGTCAGAGTGATCATCAGGTTCTTGGTCACCTCCCTGACCATGGCCCTTCTCCCCCGATTGCTCATTTGGTCTTGGTGGTTCCAATCTTCTGACATTTAAGAATGATGGAAGCCACTGTGTTTTTGGGGACCTTCAATGCTGCAGACGTCTTTTGGTACCCTTCCCCAGATCTGTGCCTCAACAGAATCTTGTCTCGGAGCTCTACAGACAATTCCTTTGACCTCATGGCTTGGTTTTTGCTATGACATGCACTGTCAACTGTGGGACCTTAAATAGACAGGCGTGTTCCTTTCCAAATTATGTCCAATCATTTGAATTTACCACAGGTGGTCTCCAATCCAGTTGTAGAAACATCTCAAGGATGGTCAATGGAAACAGGATGCAGTTGAGCTCAATTTCTGGTCTCATAGTAAATGGTCTTAAAACTTACGTAAATGACGTATTTATCTTTATATTTGTCAAACATATTTCAAGAATTTATTAAACACAGTTTTTGCTTTTTTATTATGTGGTATCGTGTGTACAGTAGATTGATGAGGAAAATGTTTTATTTAATCCATTTTAGAATAATATACACTACCAGTCAAAAGTTTGGACACACCTACTCATTACAGGGTTTTTCATTATTTGTACTATTTTTACAGTGTAGAAAAATAGTGAAGACATCAAAACTATGAAATAACACATATGGAATCATGTAGTAACCAAAAAAGTGTTAAACAAATCAAAATGTAATGTATATTCGAGAGTCTTCAAATTAGCCACCATTTGCCTTGATGTCAGCTTTGCACACTTGGCATTCTCTCAACCAGCTTCATGAGGTAGTCACCTGGAATACATTTCAGTTAACCTCTCTGGGATATGTGGGATGGTAGCGTCCCACCTCGCCAACAGCCAGTGAAATTGCAGGCCACCAAATTCAAACCAACAGAAATCCCATAATTAAAATTCCTCAAACATACAAGTATTTTACACTATTTTAAAGATACACTTGTTGTAAATCCAGCCACAGTGTCCAGTTTCAAAAAGGCTTTACAATGAAAGCACACCAAACGATTATGTTAGGTCCGTACCTAGTCACAGAAAAACACAGCCATTTTTACAGCCATTGAGAGGAGTCACAAAAAGCAGAAATAGAGATAAAATTAATCACTAACCTTTGATGATCTTCATCAGATGACACTCATAGGACTTCATGTTACACAAAACATGTATGTTTTGTTCGATAAAGTTCATATTTATATCCAAAAATCTCCATTTACATTGGCGCGTTACGTTCAGTAATGTTTTGCTTCCAAAATTTTGCAGAGAGCCACATCAATTTACAGAAATACTCATCATAAATGTTGATGAAAATACAAGTGTTATGCATGAAACTTTAGATAAACTTCTCCTTAAGAGTTCAAGGCACACTTAACCAGCATGGCTTCCACAGCATTCTGCATCGATATGCCATCCCATCTTATTTGTGCATAATGGGACTATCATTTGTAATTAAACAGGAAATGACCTAACAAACCTTCAGGCTGTGTAAGGGCGTTTTTGACGAAGAAGGAGAGTGATGGAGTGCTGCATCAGATGACCTGGAATCCACAATTACCCAACCTCAATCCAGTTGAGATGGTTTGTGATGAGTTGGACTGTAGAGTGAATGAAAAGCAGCCAACAAGTGGGAACTCCTGCAAGACTTTTGGAAAATCATTCCAGGTGAAGCTGGTTGAGAGAATGCCAAGAGTGTGCAAAGCTGTTACTACTTGATTCCATATGTGTTCTTTCCTTGTTTTGATGTCTTGGCTATCATTCTACAATGAAGAAAATAGTACAAATAAAGAAAAACCCTTGATGAGTAGGTCTGTCCAAACTTTTGACTGATAGATATTTGATTTAGCAGCTTGAATAAAGTTACTGGCCTTGTCCGAACTCTGTCATACATACTACTTACTAAAATGACATTTTGTGTTCTAAGTACTACATTCTATTTAGAACATACTGTTTGGTATTAACGAAAGCAGCAAGCAACAAATTTCAACATACTAAAAATGTGTCATGTTCAATAGCGTTGATTCGCTCCATTCATTGAATTTGGTAAAACATGTCCTCTTATCTGATTATCAGCTGATTACCAGCTGTTGTCAAACACGTGAGTCTAGAAAGATTTTCTTCCTCAAAACTGTGTAGCCAATTGTACTAGATGAAAAGCCTAAATGAGTAAGACATATTGGCATTTAAAGGATATTCAATTTAGTGTCTTCTGTGTTCAGCAGTGCATGCTTTATTTGAACAACATTTCAATCCCAGGTAGATTCCCATAGTACTTCCACGCACCTTTAAAACTGACAACAGTTCAATCCCAGGTGGATCTTTGTCAGGAATTTCACTAAACTCTCCCGGCAAAGCAGCTGTTTCATAGGCGTAGAGAATTTATGTTTGTCTCCTTTTCAGGTCCAGAGAGGCTGACTGACAGACATACAGGCAGCAGCATAAATGAGAAAGGTTAATGGATGACAGGAGACATGAGCATGTTTTTGCCTGTGGAAGCATGTATACATATGCTCACTGAGTTGCCCCATTTAACATTACGTGACTGAGAGAATCTCTGAACACTGAGCAATCACAACAGTAATCAAAAAACATGATTTTACTAACTGACCATGCAGAGACAGAAAGTGAAAAAAATCAGAGGGAGAAAATAATCAATTTATGGTATTACCAAAAATAGCAATCTGATCAAAGACTGGAATTTACCTTTGGCTTGCTCTAATGTAATTACGGAAGAGATAATGCAATCACTCTGGCAAGCAGGGTGGGTGGCGGCAGGGAGTGACAGTGGTTACATTGCAGAAATAGATAGACATTACATACACATACAGTGGGGCAAAAAAGTATTTAGTCCACCACCAATTGTGCAAGTTCTCCCACTTAAAAAGATTAGAGAGGCCTGTAATTTTCATCATATGTACACTTCAACTATGACAGACAAAATGAGGGAAGAAAATCCAGAAAATCACATTGTAGGATTTTTTATGAATTTATTTGCAAATTATGGTGGAAAATTTGTATTTGGTCACCTACAAACAAGCAAGATTTCTGGAACTCTCACAGACCTGTAACTTCTTCTTTAAGAGGCTCCTCTGTCTTGTCCTCCACTCGTTACCTGTATTAATGGCACCTGTTTGAACTTGTTATCAGTATAAAAGACACCTGTCCACATATCCCAGAGAGGTTAACTGAGTGTTACTGTGGATCATGTGCACGGCTTACATTGGCAACAATCT
Source organism: Oncorhynchus kisutch (assembly GCF_002021735.2). Lineage (NCBI taxonomy): Eukaryota > Metazoa > Chordata > Actinopteri > Salmoniformes > Salmonidae > Oncorhynchus > Oncorhynchus kisutch. Next base: position 76,867,239 of record NC_034187.2, read on the forward strand.
ATGCTCATTGTTCGATAAGGGTTCAATTGGGTTACTACTCTGTTTATGGAATTGACGTAGTCTATGCTGGTTATTCTCATTTATGCTGGTCAAAGGTTATAGGTTGTTATCAATAAACATCACAAGGGTGTTAATGTTACATTTGCCTGTTTGGGGGAAAGATGACTCCCAGCTCAGCTGCAAACATTGAAACCTGTGTGCAACAGCAAAACAACTTTTACAATTATTTCATTTTAATATGATCACCAACTGAAGAGGACAGTCAGAACTACTAATTTCTGATATTTCCAGGGGAAACCATTGTGCATATGTAGTATGGCTGTCAAACGATTAAAACAATTCATGAAGGTGAATGCATGGTATTCTGTAGTTCAGGGAAGAAAACACAAAATAATCTCTATTTTAAGGCAATAACTACAGATCAGTTAGGTTAGAGTACATATTAATATCATACAGATATTAGATCTAGCTTATGCTACTTCTTAAACATGTTCACAAAGTGCTGGTACTAGAATTGGGATACTTTGTTTAATAACCCTAAAAGTGCCAACAGGGGTACATTTTGAAAACATTTTTTTTATCCTTCTGAAATTTTAAGACTTTGTCAAGCAACTAGTTACCTAAAAACAAAACACAAAAAACGATATACACCACGATTTCTGTGTTAATATAAGGACTTTAAAAAAGTCTACTTTTACACTAGTGGTGTACGGATACAATTTTGACTCAATAGTGCACTTTGTGATAATTTGGCAGAGAGGTAGATGCATGTACCCTGAATGTTTCCTGTACCCTGAACAGATACAAATCTGGGGTGGCTCCATATCTGTATATTTTCAGAGTAAATGCATCTACCTTTGTGCCTAATTTGGTGCTTTTATCACAAAGTGTAAATACACATTTAGCTTCCAGTCAATGTCTCTATACCAGGTTGAGAGTAAAATCTTTCAGATGCAACTGGAACTGAGTTGATAGACCATAGCATTCCAAAGTGTGATTGCACCGGTGCCCATATCGCCTATACTACCTATATCGGTGGCCATTTTAGATCATACATTTTTTTTAAATGGAACTAATTCAACAGTATTGAGAAATAACCTATTTTCAGATTAAACTGTTGAATAGAACACCGAATGTCAATGTCATTGCATAAGTTAAAGTAACGTCTATCCCAACATCTGAGGTAGAAGATATTATTTAGATGAACACATGCTTTAGCGGCCTCCTCCTGAATAACCTGAAGCAGTGCTCTGGATGTTTCACCCTTTTGATGCCCCGCCCGCCTCCCCCATTTCCTTACATTGTCCAACCATCAGAACATACAGTGTATATTGAAAAGTATGCAAAAAACAATGTTTTATTCTCGGTCACAATTGTGACTGATGGGAACATACAGTGTTCTACCTATATTCAAATGAAAAGACACATACTGCTCTAACGGCTCTCGTTGGTGGTAGGAAGAGTAGACCAAAGTGCAGCGTGGAAAATGTTAATGATTATTTTATTCAAATAAAAAAACTCAAACAAAATAACAAAAGCGAAAACAAAGGCGCACAGTTCTGTCAGGCTAAGACACTAAACAGAAAACAAGATCCCACAACCTAATGGTGGGGAAAAGGGCTGCCTAAGTATGACAGATAGACAGCTGCCTATGATTGGGAACCACACTCGGCCAAAAACAAAGAAACAGAAGACGTAGAATTTCCCACCCAAGTCACACCCTGACCTAACCAAACAATAATAAGGATCTCTAAGGTCAGGGCGTGACAATGCACCAAAATATATATACACCTCAGCTCACTTACCCATACATCTAAACACAATTACCCACACACCCCAGCCCTGTTACCCCATGCCCTAACCCTAACATCCACATGCCAATACCCTAATGATGATAGAATCAAGTACCAATACACCCGTATCCTAGCCGTAATTGCCCTATTTGTTATTCATAGACCTCTGTTCATTTGCCCACACACCTCATCCCTGTTACTTACCTATGTCAGCCCTGTTACCCACTTTCCTTACACAGCACATTGACCAGTGTTACCTAGTGTTCAGTGTTACATTTCTAGTGTTGATTCAGGTGTTAACGCTGTAAGTGTTAAATGAACACTAATTAGTATAAAATAACCCCAGTGTTAGGGTTAATAACCCTTGTTAAACCAAAACCACGCCCATCACTATAATATTTACCAGCATGTTCTATTGCAGAATCTATCTGGAAGCGCTGGACAGGAGGGAGACTCTGGAAGCGCTGGACAGGAGGGAGACTCTGGAAGCGCTGGACAGGCGGGAGACTCTGGAAGCGCTGGACAGGCGGGAGACTCTGGAAGCGCTGGACAGGTGGGAGACTCTGGAAGCGCTGGACAGGTGGGAGACTCTGGAAGTGCTGGACAGGCGGGAGACTCTGGAAGCGCTGGACAGGAGGGAGACTCTGGAAGCGCTGGACAGGAGGGAGACTCTGGAAGCGCTGGACAGGCGGGAGACTCTGGAAGTGCTGGACAGGAGGGAGACTCTGGAAGCGCTGGACAGGAGGGAGACTCTGGAAGTGCTGGACAGGAGGGAGCACCTGGAGGGAAGAGACTGAGAAACAGCCTGGTGATTGGGGCTGCCACAGGAGGCCTGGTGCGTGGAGGAGGCACCGGATGGACTGGACGGTGGAGGCGCACTGGAGGTTTCGAGCACCGAGCCTGCACAACCTGTCCTGGCTGGATAATCCCTGTAGCCCGGCAAGTGCGGCGGGGTGGAACAGCCCGCACTGGGCTGTGCTGGCGAACCGGGGACACCATGCTTAGGGCTGGTGCTATATAACCCAGGCCGAGGAGACGCACTGGAGACCAGATGCGCTGAGCTGGCTTCATTCCTCCTGGCTCGATTCCCACTCTAGTCTGGCTGATACGAGGAGCTGCGATCTAGCGCACCTGGCTATGCCTGCGCACTGGGGATACCGTGCACCTAACGGCATAACACGGTGCCTGCCCGGTCCACCTCTCGCCACGGTAAGCATGGGGAGTTAGCTCAGGTCTCCTACCTGACTTAGCCACAATCCCCGTGTGCCCCTGCCCTCCCAAGACATTTTTGGGTCTGCCTCTCGGGCTTCCTTGCCAGCCGTGTTCCCTCAAAGTGCTGGCTCCCTTTACCTGCTGCCTCCCCTCTCCTGGCTGCCTCCACCTGTTCCCATGGGAGGCGATCCCTTCCAGCCAGGATCTCCTCCCATGCGTAGGAACCCTTCCCGTCCAAAATGTCCTCCCATGTCCATGAGTCCATTCCACGCTGCACCTGGTTACCACGCTGCTTGGTCCTTTTTTTGGTGGGTAGTTCTGTAACGGTTGTCGTAGGTGGATGAAGGTGAAGAGGACCAAGGTGCAGCGTGGTACGTGTTCATGGTAAATTTAATAAAGAAACTGAACAATAGAACAAACAAACAACAAAGCGGAACAAACAAAGGAGTTCTGTCTGATGCAGACACACAAAGACAGAAAACAACTACCCACAAACACAGGTGGGAACAGGCTACCTAAGTATGGTTCTCAATCAGAGACAACGATTGACAGCTGCCTCTGATTGGGAACCATACCAGGCCAAACACAGGGAAATACAAACATAGAACAAAACATAGAATACCCACCCACATCACACTCTGACCAAACTAAGAAATAGAAACATACAAAGCAATCTACGGTCAGTGCATGACACTCAGTATTGCTTTAACACTGAATAATTTGCTGTGCATGAAGCTATTCCCAAGTCACCAACAGTAACCTATATCCAGCTGTTCGCTGTGCACCCAAACACTGTTATTTGGCTATCTTAATGGTTGTAAGAACACTGACATGGTGCTAAGAACACTGACATGGTGCTAAGACGACTGGCATGATGCTAAGAACACTGACATGGTTCTGAGAACACGGGGGTGCTAAGAACACTGACATGGTGCAAAGACGACTGGCATGATGCTAAGAACACTGACATGGTTCTGAGAACACTGGGGTGCTAAGAACACTGACATGGTGCTAATAACACTGGGGTGCTAAGAACACTGACATGGTGCTAAGAACACTGACATGGTGCTAAGAACACTGACATGGTGCTAAGAACACTGGGGTGCTAAGAACACTGGCATGATGCTAAGAACACTGACATTGTGCTAAGAACACTGACATGATGCTAAGAACACTGGGGTGCTAAGAACACTGACATGATGCTAAGAACACTGACATTGTGCTAAGAACACTGACATGATGCTAAGAACACTGGCATGGTGCTAAGAACACTGACAAGATGCTAAGAACACTGACATGGTGCTAAGAACACTGGGGTGGTAAGAACACTGAAATTGTGCTAAGAACACTGGCATGGTGCTAATAACACTGACACTGTGCTAAGAACACTGACATTGTGCTAAGAACACTGACATTGTGCTAAGAACACTGGCATGGTGCTAAGGACACTGACATTGTGCTAAGAACACTGGCATGGTGCTAAGAACACTGACATGGTGCTAAGAACACTGACATTGTGCTAAGAACACTCACATTGTGCTAAGAACACTGACATTGTGCTAAGAACACTGAAATTGTGCAAAGAACACTGGCATGGTGCTAAGAACACTGGCATGGTGCTAAGAACACTGGCATGGTGCTAAGAACACTGGCATGATGCTAAGAACACTGACATGATGCTAAGAACACTGGCATGGTGCTAAGAACACTGACATGATGCTAAGAACACTAACATGATGCTAAGAACACTGGCATGGTGCTAAGAACACTGGCATGGTGCTAAGAACACTGGCATGGTGCTAAGAACACTGGCATGGTGCTAAGAACACTGGCATGGTGCTAAGAACACTGGCATGGTGCTAAGAACACTGGCATGATACCATAGCCTCAGGAAGAAGGGGTGCTGAGGTTGCTTCAGCACTTCCAGATAAATCAAATAAGAAAAATATATTAGTATTTTTAAATGTATATATATATATATAAATGTGTGTACCAGGCCTTTATTATTCCTGTATGAGCAGAGAAAAATACTGCTCTGCGGAGTGGAGAAAAATAACCCTCAGTACAAATAATAATAGGCAAATGTTGCACAATCCAGGTGTGGAAAGTTCTTGGAGACTTACCCAGAAACACTCACTGACAAAGGTGCTTGACTCAGGGGTGTGAATACTGATGTAAATTATATATTTCTGTATTTCATTTTCAATACATTTGCAATAACGACTAAAACATGTTTTTACTTTTGTAATTATGGGGTATTGTGTGTAGATGGATGAGAGGGAACCATCTATTTAATCAATTCAGGCTGCAACACAACAAAAAGTGGAATAAGCTAAAGGGTATTGATTATTTAAGTCAAAGGGTATTGATTATTTAAGTCAAAGGGTATTGATTATTTCTTATTAAGGCACTGTACGTGGCTATGTTTAAATATTTTGATAAAGCAGGTCTACCCTTGGGACCGTTCAGTAAAACTCCATAAACCAGGTTTACCATTGTACAAAAGATAATAAACAAACACATTGACATGAAATATGCATTAAATTGTTACACTAATTCAGTTTATGGGCCTCTATACATGTCCAGTTCCCCTTGTTTAGCTGTCAAAATCACTGATTTAAACATATGCAAAGGATAAATGATAATGATTAAATAATCGGTAAAATCATCTTGATCAAGTATATCCATAACACAACTCAATTTCAAACTCCAGAGAAAGATTATAATCTGCTATGATTATACACATATAACAAATTAGTGCCGTTGTATTTTCTTATATCATGAGCATAATGGATTCAAAGTATTTAAAATGAAGGCACAACCTGTATGTAAACTAGACCATTCAAACATGATATTGACAAGTGAAATATTTCTAAATGTTTGCTTTCTAGCTGGTGCCAAATTCATCTGTAAAAGTTGTAGATTTATGCTTGTGGTTTTATGACCATTTCTCTTTTATTATATGAAACTTCTCTAAATCATACTAGACAACTTATTCATGAATAATATATGACAGTTGTTGAGAAGTACAACTTTAACTTCTCTGGAGCCTGTTAAGGACAAACATTGTTTTTTCACTATTGTGACCGATGGGATGAAGTGAGTTAATTAAAATAGATATGCTGTCCATTGAATATCTATGTTATCTATAATTTCCCTCACATACTGATTACCATTAAGACAACTCATATCAGAAAATGTGATCAGTTTACAGAAATCAACGATACTACCTTCTCTCAATTAATCAACCAATTAATACATTAATGATTGAGACAAACTATCACTGTGAATATGTGTAGATTTTCAAAAGCTGTTTTGACCTGGCGGAGTCCATCAAATTCACATCATATACTGTATTTTTGCAGCCTTAGATTATCCAATTAAAACCACAGATAGTTGTTTCTGGCATTCAAGGTGTTTTCACATTGTCATCTTGGATCACCTAGACCCTTAGAAATCATAATGTTTTTTTGCTCCCTCCCTCCCTCCCTCCCTCCCTCCCTCCCTCCCTCCCTCCCTCCCTCCCTCCCTCCCTCCCTCCCTCCCTCCCTCCCTCCCTCCCTCCCTCCCTCCCTCCCTCCCTCCCTCCATCTCACCCTTCTCTCTCCCTCTCCTTCCCTCCCTCCCCCCTCTCTCTCCCTCTCTCTGGTCTCTCCATCTCTTGACAGGGTAGTGTTATAGGTACTTAGTAATTTCTTACCACACTCAGTTGACAACCACAGTACTTCACAGTGGGCCTAGCGGTGCATAACTACAAACCATCAATTACTCAAGTTCACTTTATCAGCCACCGTAATGAAACATTGCCCACTAGTGTGCGTGTGCATGTGCGCGTGAGTGTGCGTGTGTCTGTGTATGTATGAATTGCGTGGGGAGTGTACTGACCCATCTCCTTAAAAATCCCTGATAATCAACCTAAGCCCCTCTTCCCAAGGTTCCTTTATTGCTTCATCAAAAGAGCGCACAGATATGCACACACACACACACACACACACACACATACGGAAGGATCTAAAGCATGTGCATGGAAAAAGTGGGGATTCTGGTAATGTCCTGTGGCATTTGCATTTGCGACGTGTAGAATGAATATCCCTCACTTCAACCTTTCTCTGTTCTAGAAAATAGAAGAACTATGTAAGTGGGCCACCATTCCCTACACAACAAAACTTTTAGAGATTAAACATAATCACACGCACACACACAAACACATGTATACACACACGTACACACTCAGAGAATACCATGTCAATTATATTGTGTGACCTAGCCATGTCCACAGCACAATTACAAAGAGTGCATTACTTTTATCAGTAGAACTGGCATATAGCCAGCAATGATTAAGCCATGCAGATAAATGGAATAGAGAGGGAATAGAGATGGAATAAAGAGGGAATAGAGATGGAATAGAATAGGGACGGGGGCTGGGATAAAACAATTTAAGTAAAATAAAAAATATAGGACAAAACACACATCACGACAAGAGAGACACCACTACATAAAGAGAGACCTAAGACAAGAACATAGCATGGCAGCAACACGTTATAACACAGCATAGTAGCAACACAACATGACAACAACATGGTAGCAACACAACATGGTAGCAGCACAAAATTTGGTACAAACATTATTGGGCACAGACAACAGAACAAAGGGCAAGAAGGTAGAGACAACAATAGATCAGGCGAAGCAGCCAGAACTGCTTGATTGAATCTTTGAATCTTTGAATAAAGAGATTGAGATAAAACTGTTCAGCTTGAGTGTTTGTTGCAGCTTGTTCCAGAAGATAGCTGCAGCGAACTGGAAAGAGGAGCGACCTAGAGATGTGTGTGCTTTGGGGACCTTTAACAGAATGTGACTGACAGAACAGGTTTTGTATGTGGAGGATGAGGGCTGCAGTAGGTATCTCAGATCGGGGGGAGTGAAGCTTAAGAGGGTTTTATAAATAACCATCAACCAGTGGGTCTTGTGACGGGTTTACAGAGATGACCAGTTGACAGACAAGTATTGAGTGCAGTGATGTGTCTTATAAGGAGCATTGGTGGCAAATCTGATGGTCGAATGGTAAAGAACATCTAGCCGCTCGAGAGCACCCTTACCTGTCAATCTTTAAATTACGTGTCCGTAATCTAGCATAGTTAGGATGGTCAACTGAATCAGGGTTTGTTTGGCAGCTGGGATGAAAGAGGAGCTATTACGAGAGAGGAAACCAAGTTTAGATGTAACTTTTTTTGAAGCCTGCAGCTTTTATATGTGCTGAGAGAAGGACAGTGTACTGTCTAGCCATACTCCGAAGTACTTGTATGAGGTGACTACCTCAAGCTCTAAACTCTCAGAGGTAGTAATCACACCGGTGAGGAGAGGGGCATTCTTCTTACCAAACCACATGTCCTTCGTTTCGGAGGTGTTCAGAACAAGGTAAAGGTCAGTGAAAGCTTTTTGGACACTATGAAAGCTTCATTGTAGAGCGTTTAACACACAATCCGGGGAGGGGCCAGCTGAGTATAAGACTATCGTCTGCATATAAATGGATGCGAGAGCTTCCTACTGCCTGTGCTATGTTGTTGATGTATATTGAGAAGAGTGTAGGACCTAGGATCGAGCCTTGGGGTACTCCCTTGATGACAGGCAGTGGCTGAGACAGCAGATGTTCTGACTTTATACACTATACTCTTTGAGAGAGGTCATTAGCAAACCAGGCCAATGGATCCTCAGAGACACCAATACTTCTTAGCCGGCCCACAAGAATGTAATTTTCTACCGTACCAAAAGATTTGGCCAAGTAAAAATAAAAATAGTAGCACAACATTGCTTAGAATCAAGGGCAATGGTGACATCATTTAGGACCTTTAACGTTGCATAGACACATCCATAACCTGAGCGGAAGCCAGATTGTATACCAGAGAGAACACTATAGAGATCAAGAAAGCCAGTCAGTTGATTACTGACAAGTTTTTCCAACACTTTTGATAAACAGGGCAACATAGAAATTGGCCAATCTCCACCTTTAAATAAATGATGCACAGTGGCTGCATTCCAAGCAATAGGAACCTCCCCAGAGAGAACAGACAGATTTTTAAAAAGGGTCTAAACCATCTGCCCAAATGTTTTTTTGGGGTCAAGTTTAAGGACCTCCATTAGCACCTCGGACTCAATGACCGCCTGCAGGGAGAAACTTTGTAACGGGGCAGGGGAAAAAGAAGGAGGCACATCGGGGCTCGTCTCGTTAGAATGTGTGGCAGATGAGGAAATATTGGACGGCAAGGAAGCATGGCTGAGTCAAATAGGAATCCTGACTTAATGAAGTGGTGATTAAAGAGCTCAGCCATGTACTCCAGTAACAAGCACATCATCAACATTAAGGGACAGAATACAGACTGAAGACAGAGGGAATAGAGATAGAAGGCAGAGGGAATACAGAGGGAATAGAAATGAATGGAGAAGGAATAGAGATGGAATAGAGAGGGATTAGAGATTGAACAGTAAAAGGGAATAGAGAAGGAATACAAATGTAATAGAGATTTAATAGAGATTGAATAGAGATCAAATAGAGATGGAATAGAGTGGGATTGGAGATGGAATAGATATGGAATAGAGAGGGAAAAGATATGGAATAGAGATGGAATAGAGAGGGAACAGAGAGAGAATAGAGATGGAATATAAATGGAATAGAGAGGGAATAGAGATGGACTATAGATGAAGTAGAGAGGGAATAGAGGGGGAATTGATAAGGAATAGAGAGGGAACAGAGATGGAATGGAGATTAATGGATAGGGAAAATAGAGTGATTATAGGTGGAATAGTGAGCGAATAGAGAGGAAATAGATAGGGAAAACAGAGGGAAGAGATATGGAATGGGAAGGAAAATAGAGATGGAGTAGAGAGAGATTAGCGATGGAATAGCGAGGAAATATAGAGGGAATAGAGATGAAATAGAGAGGGAATAGAGATGCAATAAAGATTCAAAAGAGAGATAATATAGATGGAATAGAGGTGGAATAGAGGTGGAATAGAGAGGGAATAGAGAGGGAATAGAGAGAGAATAGAGATGGAATAGAGGTGGAATACAGGTGGAATAGAGAGGGAATAGAGATGGAATAGAGGTGGAATACAGGTGGAATAGAGAGGGAATAGAGAGGGAATAGAGAGGGAATAGAGAGAGAATAGAGATGGAATAGAGGTGGAATACAGGTGGAATAGAGAGGGAATAGAGATGGAATAGAGGTGGAATACAGGTTGAATAGAGAGGGAATAGAGAGGGAATAGAGATGCAATAAAGATTCAAGAGAGAGATAATATAGATGGAATACAGGCGGAATACAGGTGGAATAGAGAGGGAATAGAGAGGGAAAAGAGAGGGAATAGAGATGGAATAGAGGTGGAATACAGGTGGAATAGAGAGGGAATAGAGATGGAATAGAGGTGGAATACAGGTGGAATAGAGAGGGAATAGAGATGGAATAGAGGTGGAATAGAGAGGGAATAGAGAGGAAATAGAGAGAGAATAGAGATGGAATAGAGGTGGAATACAGGTGGAATAGAGAGGGAATAGAGATGGAATAGAGGTGGAATAAAGGTTGAATAGAGAGGGAATAGAGAGGGAATAGAGGTGGAATAGAGGTGGAATAGAGGTGGAATAGAGAGGGAATAGAGAGGGAATAGAGAGAGAATAGAGATGGAATAGAGGTGGAATACAGGTGGAATAGAGAGGGAATAGAGATGGAATAGAGGTGGAATACAGGTGGAATAGAGAGGGAATAGAGAGGGAATAGAGAGGGAATAGAGAGAGAATAGAGATGGAATAGAGGTGGAATACAGGTGGAATAGAGAGGGAATAGAGAGGGAATAGAGATGGAATAGAGGTGGAATACAGGTTGAATAGAGAGGGAATAGAGAGGGAATAGAGATGCAATAAAGATTCAAGAGAGAGATAATATAGATGGAATACAGGCGGAATACAGGTGGAATAGAGAGGGAAAAGAGAGTGAATAGAGATGGAATAGAGGTGGAATACAGGTGGAATAGAGAGGGAATAGAGATGGAATAGAGGTGGAATACAGGTGGAATAGAGAGGGAATAGAGAGGGAATAGAGATGGAATAGAGGTGGAATACAGGTGGAATAGAGAGGGAATAGAGAGGAAATAGAGAGAGAATAGAGATGGAATAGAGGTGGAATACAGGTGGAATAGAGAGGGAATAGAGATGGAATAGAGGTGGAATACAGGTTGAATAGAGAGGGAATAGAGAGGGAATAGAGATGCAATAAATATTCAAGAGAGAGTTAATATAGATGGAATTCAGGTGGAATACAGGTGGAATAGAGAGGGAATAGAGAGGGAAAAGAGAGGGAATAGAGAGAGAATAGAGATGGAATAGAGGTGGAATACAGGTGAAATAGAGAGGGCATAGAGAGGGAATAGAGAGAGAATAGAGATGGAATAGTGGTGGAATACAGGTGGAATAGAGAGGGAATAGAGAGAGAATAGAGATGGAATAGCCTATACTTTGAACTACAGCAGTGTCCTTCTACAGAGGAAACACCTGATTGAGTCATTCTGGTTATTATTGTTGCAGAACAAAATGTTTGGATAAAATATACATATTTAGTCTAGCAATGCAACAGTGATTGAGAACATTGTCATTTGATGAAGTGTTTTCTAAAAGATGGGTTTCATTATATATCTCTCACTAATCACAGTGACCTTCCTTCCTCCCACTTCTTTCAAACATCACAGACTAGCGTGATTACCTGCTACCCACTTCTCCTTCTCCTTATCTCCATCGCTCTATCCCTGTTCCGTCTCCCCATCTCTGCTCCGTCCTTCATCTCTCCATCCCTCTCTGCCTGCTCCATCCCTATATCCCTGCCCCATCTCTCCATCCCTCTATCCCTGCCCCATCTCTCCATTCCTCTATCCCTGCCCCATCTCTCCATCCCTCTATCCCTGCCCCTTCTCTCCATTCCTCTATCCCTGCCCCATCTCTCCATCCCTCTATCCCTGCCCCTTCTCTCCATTCCTCTATCCCTGCACCTTCTCTCCATTCCTCTATCCCTGCCCCATCTCTCCATCCCTCTATCCTTGCCCCATCTCTCCATCCCTCTATCCCTGCCCCATTTCTCCATCCCTCTATCCCTGCCCCATCTCTCCATTCCTCTATCCCTGCCCCATCTCTCCATTTAACTATGCCACTTGGTTTACATACTCATCTCATATGTATATACTGTACTCGATATCATCTACTGTATCTTGCCTATGCTGCTCTGTACCATCACTCATTCATATATCCTTATGTACATATTCTTTATCCCCTTACACTGTGTATAAGACAGTAGTTTTTTTGGGAATTGTTAGTTAGATTACTTGTTCGTTATTACTGCATTGTCGGAACTAGAAGCACAAGCATTTCGCTACACTCGCATTAACATCTGCTAACCATGTGTATGTGACAAATAAATTTGATTTGATTTGATCCCTCTATCCCTGCCCCTTCTCTCCATTCCTCTATCCCTGCATCATCTCTCCATCCCTCTATCCCTGCCCCATCTCTCCATTCCTCTATCCCTGCCCCATCTCTCCATCCCTCTATCCCTGCCCCTTCTCTCCATCCCTCTATCCCTGCCCCATCTCTCCATCCCTCTATCCCTGCTCCATCTCTCCATCACTCTATCCCTGCCCCATCTCTCCATTCCTCTATCCCTGCCCCATCTCTCCATCCCTCTATCCCTGCCCCTTCTCTCCATCCCTCTATCCCTGCTCCATCTCTCCATCCCTCTATCCCTGCCCCATCTCTCCAGCTCTCTATCCCTGCCAAATCTCTCCATCCCTCTATCCCTGCCCCATCTCTCCATCCCTCTATCCCTGCTCCATCTCTCAGCCCTCTATCCCTGCCCCATCTCTCCATCCCTCTATCCTTGCTCCATCTCTCCATCCCTCTATCCCTGCTCCATCTCTCCATCCATCTATCCCTGCCCCATCTCTCCATCGCTCTATCCCTGCCCCATCTCTCCATCCCTCTATCCCTGCTCCATCTCTCCATCCCTCTATCCCTGCCCCATCTCTACATCCCTCTATCCTTGCTCCATCTCTCCATCCCTCTATCCCTGCTCCATCTCTCCATCCCTCTATCCCTGCCCCATCTCTCCATCCCTCTATCCCTACCCCATCTCTCCATCCCTCTATCCCTGCCCCATCTCTCCATCCCTCTATCCCTGCCCCATCTCTCCATCCCTCTATCCTTGCCCCATCTCTCCATCCCTCTATCCCTACTCCATCCTCCATTTCTCCATCCCTCTATCCCTGCCCCATCTCTCAGCCCTCTATCCCTGCCCCATTTCTCCATCCCTCTATCCCTGCCCCATCTCTCCATCCCTCTATCCCTACTCCATCCTCCATCTTTCAGCCCTCTATCCCTGCCCCATCTCTCAGCCCTCTATCCCTGCTCCATCTCTCAGCCTTCTATCCCTGCCCCATCTCTCAGCCCTCTATCCCTGCCCCATCTCTCCATCCCTCTATCCCTTCCCCATCTCTCCATCCCTCTATCCCTGCTCCATCTCTCCATCCCTCTATCCCTGCCCCATCTCTCCAGCTCTCTATCCCTGCCAAATATCTCCATCCCTCTATCCCTACCACATCTCTCCATTCCCTCTATCCCTGCCCCATCTCTCCATTCCTCTATCCTTGCCCCATCTCTCCATCCCTCTATCCCTGCCCATTCTCTCCATTCCTCTATCCCTGCCCCATCTCTCCATTCCTCTATCCTTGCCCCATCTCTCCATCCCTCTATCCCTGCCCCATCTCTCAGCCCTCTATCCCTGCCCCATCTCTCCATTCCTCTATCCCTGCCCCATCTCTCCAGCTCTCTATCCCTGCCAAATCTCTCATCCCTCTATCCCTGCCCCATCTCTCCATCCCTCTATCCCTGCCCCATCTCTCCATCCCTCTATCCCTGCCCCATCTCTCCATCCCTCTATCCCTGCTCCATCTCTCCATCCCTCTATCCCTGCTCCATCTCTCCATCCATCTATCCCTGCTCCATCTCTCCATCCCTCTATCCCTGCTCCATCTCTCCATCCCTCTATCCTTGCTCCATCTCTCCATCCCTCTATCCCTGCTCCATCTCTCCATCCATCTATCCCTGCCCCATCTCTCCATCCCTCTATCCCTGCCCCATCTCTCCATCCCTCTATCCCTGCTCCATCTCTCCATCCCTCAATCCCTGCCCCATCTCTCCAGCTCTCTATCCCTGCCAAATCTCTCCATCCCTCTATCCCTACTCCATCCACCATCTCTCCATCCCTCTATCCCTACCCCATCTCTCCATTCCTCTATCCCTGCCCCATCTCTCCATCCCTCTATCCCTGCCCCATCTCTCCATCCCTCTATCCTTGCCCCATCTCTCCATCCCTCTATCCCTACTCCATCCTCCATTTCTCCATCCCTCTATCCCTGCCCCATCTCTCAGCCCTCTATCCCTGCCCCATTTCTCGATCCCTCTATCCCTGCCCCATCTCTCCATCCCTCTATCCCTACTCCATCCTCCATCTCTCCATCCCTCTATCCCTGCTCCATCTCTCAGCCCTCTATCCTTGCCCCATCTCTCCATCCCTCTATCCCTTCCCCATCTCTCCATCCCTCTATCCTTGTCCCTTCTCTCCATCCCTCTATCCCTTCCCCATCTCTCCATCCCTCTATCCTACCCCATCTCTCCATCCCTCTATCCTTGCTCCATCTCTCCATCCCTCTATCCCTGCTCCATCTCTCCATCCCTATATCCCTGCTCCATCTCTCCATCCCTCTATCCCTGCCCCATCTCTCCATCCCTCTGTCCCTGCCCCATCTCCCCATCCCTCTATCCCTGCCCCATCTCTCCATCCCTCTATCCCTGCCCCATCTCTCCATCCCTCTATCCTTGCTCCATCTCTCCATCCCTCTATCCCTGCTCCATCTCTCTATCCCTCTATCCCTGCCCCATCTCTCCATCCCTCTATCCCTACTCCATCCTCCATCTCTCCATCCCTCTATCCCTACCCCATCTCTCCATCCCTCTATCCCTGCCCCATCTCTCCATCCCTCTATCCCTGCCCCATCTCTCCATCCCTCTATCCTTGCCCCATCTCTCCATCCCTCTATCCCTACTCCATCCTCCATTTCTCCATCCCTCTATCCCTGCCCCATCTCTCAGCCCTCTATCCCTGCCCCATTTCTCCATCCCTCTATCCCTGCCCCATCTCTCCATCCCTCTATCCCTACTCCATCCTCCATCTCTCAGCCCTCTATCCCTGCCCCATCTCTCAGCCCTCTATCCCTGCTCCATCTCTCAGCCTTCTATCCCTGCCTCATCTCCCAGCCCTCTATCCCTGCCCCATCTCTCCATCCCTCTATCCCTTCCCCATCTCTCCATCCCTCTATCCCTGCTCCATCTCTCCATCCCTCTATCCCTGCCCCATCTCTCCAGCTCTCTATCCCTGCCAAATATCTCCATCCCTCTATCCCTACCACATCTCTCCATTCCCTCTATCCCTGCCCCATCTCTCCATTCCTCTATCCTTGCCCCATCTCTCCATCCCTCTATCCCTGCCCATTCTCTCCATTCCTCTATCCCTGCCCCATCTCTCCATTCCTCTATCCTTGCCCCATCTCTCCATCCCTCTATCCCTATTCCATCCTCCATCTCTCCATCTCTCTATCCCTATTCCATCCTCCATCTCTCCATCCCTCTATCCCTGCTCCATCTCTCCATCTCTCTATCCCTATTTCATCTCTCCATCTCTCCATCTCTCTATCCCTACTCCATCCTCCATCTCTCCATCCCTCTATCCCTGCCCCATCTCTCCAGCTCTCTATCCCTACTCCATCCTCCATCTCTCCATCTCTCCATCTCTCTATCCCTATTCCATCCTCCATCTCTCCATCCCTCTATCCCTGCTCCATCTCTCCATCTCTCTATCCCTATTCCATCTCTCCATCTCTCCATCTCTCTATCCCTACTCCATCCTCCATCTCTCCATCCCTCTATCCCTGCCCCATCTCTCCAGCTCTCTATCCCTGCCAAATCTCTCCATCCCTCTATCCCTGCCCCATCTCTCCATCCATCTATCCCTGCCCCATCTCTCCATCCATCTATCCCTGCCCAATTGCTCTTATTCCCTATTTAGTGCGCTAAATAGGGAATAAGGTGTTATTTGGTCTCTGGTCAAAAGTGATGTACTATGTTCCATCTCCCCATCCCTCTATCTCTGCTCCGTCCTTCGTCTCTCCATCGCTCTATCCTTGCCCCATCTCTCCATCCCTCTATCCTACCCCATCTCTCCATTCCCTCTATCCCTGCCCCATCTCTCCATTCCTCTATCCTTGCCCCATCTCTCCATCCCTCTATCCCTGCCCCTTCTCTCCATTCCTCTATCCCTGCCCCATCTCTCCATTCCTCTATCCTTGCCCCATCTCTCCATCCCTCTATCCCTGCCCCATCTCTCAGCCCTCTATCCCTGCCCCATCTCTCCATTCCTCTATCCCTGCCCCATCTCTCAGCCCTCTATCCCTGCCCCATCTCTCCATCCCTCTATCCCTGCCCCATCTCTCCATTCCTCTATCCCTGCCCCATCTCTCCATCCCTCTATCCCTGCCCCATCTCTCCGTCCCTCTATCCCTGCCCCATCTCTCCATCCCTCTATCCCTGCCCCATCTCTACATCCCTCTATCCCTACTCCATCCTCCATCTCTCCATCCTCCTATCCCTGCTCCCACACATAGGCGCACTGCTCTCCTCTACCCCAGTGGACATGAAGTCTGACTGATGAATGGTAACGGCATGTGCACAGAGATATGACTTCATGTGACTTCAATGAAATGCTGCCAGTCCCCTCAGGTGTAGATAGGGCAGGATGAGTTGGTTCATTCTGACCATGGATAATAGACTTTGTTGAATGGCACAATATTCCCAATATAATACATGGCTTTTGACTAGTAGTGCGCTAAATAGGGAATAAGGTGTTATTTGGTCTCTGGTAAAAAGTGATGTACTATATTTAATTGGGCAAGTCAATTAAGGACAAATTCTTATTTTCAATGACATCCTAGGAACAGTGGGTTAACTGCCTTGTTCAGGGGCAGAACGACGAGCTCAGGGATTTGATCTTGCAAACTTTCAGTTACTTGTCCAACACTATAACCACTAGGCTACCTGCCGCCCCACGGGGTTGCATTGTTGGATAACCTATCCTCCCTCTATTGGTTAAAGTTATAGTACACACGGACACCCATGTTGGATCACTATCTTGCATTGATGCATTTACTAACACCTTCCTAGTTCCCTTTTTTCTTTACAAAATTCAGAAAAGGTGTAACCTTTAATTTTATATCGGAAAGCCACATAACGGTAGATGAGTACGTTATGGTGATTTAGATAGAGTTGCTTCTGGGCTGGGGAACTGAATGAATTGTGTTTTGTAATATTCAAAGCTGTGGGCAGAGGGGTCTAGAGAGAGAGAGCTGGGTTTAGTGGACTGGAGAGGAATCTGGGAAGAGAGTAATCGAGAGGATGTTAGAGAAAGGGAGAGAAAGAGAGGACTGGAGAGAAAGAGAGGACTGGAGAGAAAGAACTGGCAAGAGAGGACTGGAGAGAAAGAGAGGACTGGAAAGAAAGAACTGGGAAGAGAGGACTGGAAAGAAAGAGCTTTGAAGAGAGAACTGTAGAGAAAGCTGGGAAGAGAGGATTGGAGAGAAGGAGAGGACTGGAGAGAAAGAGAGGACTGGAGAGAAAGAGAGGACTGGAGAGAATGTGAGGACTGGAAAGAAAGAACTGGGAAGTGAGGACTGGAGAGAAAGAACTGGGAAGAGAGGACTGGAGAGAATGAGAGGACTGGAGAGAAAGAACTGGCAAGAGAGGACTGGAGAGAAAGAGAGGACTGGAGAGAAAGAACTGGGAAGAGAGGACTGGAGAGAAAGAGAGGACTGGAGAGAAAGAACTGGGAAGAGAGGACTGGAGAAAAGAGCTGGGAAGAGAGGACTGGAGAGAAAGAACTGGAAAGAGAGGACTGTAGAGAAAGAACTGGGAAGAGAGGACTGGAGAGAAAGAGAGGACTGGAGAGAAAGAACTGGGAAGAGAGGACTGGAGAGAAAGAACTGGGAAGAGAGGACTGGAGAGAAAGAGAGGACTGGAGAGGAAGAACTGGGAAGAGAGGACTGGAGAGAAAGAGAGGACTGGAGAGAAAGAACTGGGAAGAGAGGACTGGAGAGAAAGAGAGGACTGGAGAGGAAGAACTGGGAAGAGAGGACTGGAGAGAAAGAGAGGACTGGAGAGGAAGAACTGGGAAGAGAGGACTGGAGAGAAAGAACTGGGAAAAGAGGACTGGAGAGAATGAACTGGGAAGAGAGGACTGGAGAAAAGAGCTGGGAAGAGAGGACTGGAGAGAAAGAGAGGACTGGAGAAAAAGAGCTGGGAAGAGAGGACTGGAGAGAAAGAACTGGGAAGAGAGGACTAGAGAAAATAGCTGGGAAGAGAGGACTGGAGAGAAAGAACTGGGAAGAGAGGACTGGAGAAAAGAACTGGGAAGGGAGGACTGGAGAAAAGAGCTGGGAAGAGAGGACTGGAGAGAAAGAGAGGACTGGAGAAAAAGAGCTGGGAAGAGAGGACTGGAGAGAAAGAACTGGGAAGAGAGGACTAGAGAAAATAGCTGGGAAGAGAGGACTGGAGAGAAAGAACTTGGAAGAGAGGACTGGAGAAAAGAACTGGGAAGAGAGGACTGGAGAAAAGAACTGGGAAGAGAGGACTGGAGAAAAGAGCTGGGAAGAGAGTAATCGAGAGGATGTTAGAGAAAGGGAGAGAAAGAGAGGACTGGAGAGAAAGAGAGGACTGGAGAGGAAGAGAGGACTGGAGAGAAAGAGAGGACTGTAGAGAAGGCTGGGAAGAGAGGACTGGAGAGAAAGAACTGGGAAGAGAGGACTGGAGAGAAAGCTGGGAAGAGAGGACTGGAGAGAAAGAACTGGGAAGAGAGGACTGGAGAGAAAGAACTGGGAAGAGAGGACTGAGAGAAAGAGAGGACTGTAGAGAAAGAGAGTATTGGAGAGAAAGAACTGGGAAGAGAGGACTGGAGAGAAAGAGAGGACTGTAGAGAAAGAGAGGACTGTAGAGAAAGAGAGGACTGTAGAGAAAGAGAGGACTGGAGAGAAAGCTGGGAAGAGAGGACTGGAGAAAGCTGGGAAGAGAGGACTGGAGAGAAAGAGAGGACTGTAGAGAAAGAGAGGACTGGAGAGAAAGCTGGGAAGAGAGGACTGGAGAGAAAGCTGGGAAGAGAGGACTGGAGAGAAAGAACTGGGAAGAGAGGACTGGAGAGAAAGCTGGGAAGAGAGGACTGGAGAGAAATAACTGGGAAGAGAGGATTGGACAGAAAGAACTGGGAAGAGAGGATTGGAGAGAAAGAACTGGGAAGAGAGGACTGGAGAGAAAGAGAGGACTGGAGAGAAAGAACTGGGAAGAGAGGACTGGAGAGAAAGAGAGGACTGGAGAGGAAGAACTGGGAAGAGAGGACTGGAGAGAAAGAGAGGACTGGAGAGGAAGAACTGGGAAGAGAGGACTGGAGAGAAAGAACTGGGAAAAGAGGACTGGAGAGAATGAACTGGGAAGAGAGGACTGGAGAAAAGAGCTGGGAAGAGAGGACTGGAGAGAAAGAGAGGACTGGAGAAAAGAGCTGGGAAGAGAGGACTGGAGAGAAAGAACTGGGAAGAGAGGACTAGAGAAAATAGCTGGGAAGAGAGGACTGGAGAGAAAGAACTGGGAAGAGAGGACTGGAGAAAAGAACTGGGAAGAGAGGACTGAAGAAAAGAGCTGGGAAGAGAGGACTGGAGAGAAAGAGAGGACTGGAGAAAAGAGCTGGGAAGAGAGGACTGGAGAGAAAGAACTGGGAAGAGAGGACTAGAGAAAATAGCTGGGAAGAGAGGACTGGAGAGAAAGAACTTGGAAGAGAGGACTGGAGAAAAGAACTGGGAAGAGAGGACTGGAGAAAAGAACTGGGAAGAGAGGACTGGAGAAAAGAACTGGGAAGAGAGGATTGGAGAGAAAGAACTGGGAAGAGAGGACTGGAGAAAAGAGCTGGGAAGAGAGTAATCGAGAGGATGTTAGAGAAAGGGAGAGAAAGAGAGGACTGGAGAGAAAGAGAGGACTGGAGAGGAAGAGAGGACTGGAGAGAAAGAGAGGACTGTAGAGAAGGCTGGGAAGAGAGGACTGGAGAGAAAGAACTGGGAAGAGAGGACTGGAGAGAAAGCTGGGAAGAGAGGACTGGAGAGAAAGAACTGGGAAGAGAGGACTGGAGAGAAAGAACTGGGAAGAGAGGACTGAGAGAAAGAGAGGACTGTAGAGAAAGAGAGTATTGGAGAGAAAGAACTGGGAAGAGAGGACTGGAGAGAAAGAGAGGACTGTAGAGAAAGAGAGGACTGTAGAGAAAGAGAGGACTGTAGAGAAAGAGAGGACTGGAGAGAAAGCTGGGAAGAGAGGACTGGAGAAAGCTGGGAAGAGAGGACTGGAGAGAAAGAGAGGACTGTAGAGAAAGAGGGGACTGGAGAGAAAGCTGGGAAGAGAGGACTGGAGAGAAAGCTGGGAAGAGAGGATTGGAGAGAAAGAACTGGGAAGAGAGGATTGGAGAGAAAGAACTGGGAAGAGAGAACTGGAGAGAAAGAACTGGGAAGAGAGGACTGGAGAGAAAGAACTGGGAAGAGAGGACTGGAGAGAAAGAGAGGACTATAGAGAAAGAGAGGACTGGAGAGAAAGAACTGGGAAGAGAGGACTGGAGAGAAAGAACTGGGAAGAGAGGATTGGAGAGAAAGAACTGGGAAGAGAGGACTGGAGAGAAAGAACTGGGAAGTGTCAGTGAATCTGATCAAACCTGATCAAAGGTGCATTATGCATCACAGTTGCTAAAGCCCTTCTCTTCTCTCTGGCACTTCTGGGTCAGTGTGTGTTTGTGTGTGCGAGTTTGCGTAGAGTAGGTGTGTGTACGTGTATTTGCGTGGGTGCGTGTGCATGTGTATGCCTGCGTGCGAGTGTGTGTAGGTGCGTGTACATGTGTACATATCTATGTGTGTGAATGTGTGCATGCATATTTATCCTTGTATGAGCCAAACTATAATTGTTAGTCTGTGAAGGCATTGCTCACACCTGGGCTTCCCCTGACTCTATCCTCCCCTGTGATTGGTTGCAGATGTCTGTATGCAAATTATGTCAAATTGCAAATACCAGGAACCAATTTGTAGCAATTTCTCAACTCTTTTACATTCAGCTGCTCACCGCCATAGAAATGCATCAGTCAGAAGGTCAGTGTGTATTCACAGCAAAACCAGCATAAAGAACAACCACAGGAGGAAATCAACAAAGAACATAGTTTTGCTGCTGAAGCTCAGGTGTGAGCAAAGCCTTCACAGAAAGGCAATTATAGTTTGGCTCATACAAGGACAAATATGCATGCAAACATTCACACATTCTTAGAGAGCAGAAAGGACAATGTTGCTTTTAATGTTACTGAGTTGACTCCAGAGGTCAGATGCTTGTCATTTAATGTTACTGAGTTGAATCCAGAGGTCAAATGCTTGTCATTTAATGTTACTGAGTTGAATCCAGAGGTCAAATGCTTGTCATTTAATGTTACTGAGTTGACTCCAGAGGTCAGATGCTTGTCTTCTAATGTTACTGAGTTGACTCCAGAGGTCAGATGCTTGTCATTTCATGTTACTGAGTTGACTCCAGAGGTCAGATGCTTGTCTTCTAATGTTACTGAGTTGACTCCAGAGGTCAGATGCTTGTCATTTAATGTTACTGAGTTGACTCCAGAGGTCAAATGCTTGTCTTCTAATGCTACTGAGTTGACTCCAGAGGTCAGATGCTTGTCTTCTAATGTTACTGAGTTGACTCCAGAGGTCAGATGCTCTGTCCTTTAATGTTACTGAGTTGACTCCAGAGGTCAGATGCTCTGTCCTTTAATGTTACTGAGTTGACTCCAGAGGTCAGATGCTTGTCTTCTAATGTTACTGAGTTGAATCCAGAGGTCAGATGCTTGTCATTTAATGTTACTGAGTTGACTCCAGAGGTCAGATGCTCTGTCCTTTAATGTGACTGAGTTGACTCCAGAGGTCAGATGCTCTGTCCTTTAATGTTACTGAGTTGACTCCAGAGGTCAGATGCTCTGTCCTTTAATGTTACTGAGTTGACTCCAGAGGTCAGATGCTCTGTCCTTTAATGTTACTGAGTTGACTCCAGAGGTCAGATGCTCTGTCCTTTAATGTTACTGAGTTGACTCCAGAGGTCAGATGCTCTGTCCTTTAATGTTACTGAGTTGACTCCAGAGGTCAGATGCTCTGTCCTTTAATGTTACTGAGTTGACTCCAGAGGTCAGATGCTCTGTCCGTTAATGTTACTGAGTTGACTCCAGAGGTCAGATGCTTGTCTTCTAATGTTACTGAGTTGACTCCAGAGGTCAGATGCTTGTCATCTAATGTTACTGAGTTGACTCCAGAGGTCAGATGCTTGTCATCTAATGTTACTGAGTTGACTCCAGAGGTCAGATGCTTGTCTTCTAATGTTACTGAGTTGACTCCAGAGGTCAGATGCTTGTCTTCTAATGTTACTGAGTTGACTCCAGAGGTCAGATGCTCTGTCCTTTAATGTTACTGAGTTGACTCCAGAGGTCAGATGCTTGTCTTCTAATGTTACTGAGTTGAATCCAGAGGTCAGATGCTCTGTCCTTTAATGTTACTGAGTTGACTCCAGAGGTCAGATGCTTGTCTTCTAATGTTACTGAGTTGACTCCAGAGGTCAGATGCTTGCCTTCTAATGTTACTGAGTTGACTCCAGAGGTCAGATGCTCTGTCCTTTAATGTTACTGAGTTGACTCCAGAGGTCAGATGCTCTGTCCTTTAATGTTACTGAGTTGACTCCAGAGGTCAGATGCTCTGTCCTTTAATGTTACTGAGTTGACTCCAGAGGTCAGATGCTTGTCTTCTAATGTTACTGAGTTGACTCCAGAGGTCAGATGCTCTGTCCTTTAATGTTACTGAGTTGACTCCAGAGGTCAGATGCTCTGTCCTTTAATGTTACTGAGTTGACTCCAGAGGTCAGATGCTTGTCTTCTAATGTTACCGAGTTGACTCCAGAGGTCAGATGCTCTGTCCTTTAATGTTACTGAGTTGACTCCAGAGGTCAGATGCTTGTCTTCTAATGTTACTGAGTTGACTCCAGAGGTCAGATGCTCTGTCCTTTAATGTTACTGAGTGGACTCCAGAGGTCAGATGCTCTGTCCTTTAATGTTACTGAGTTGACTCCAGAGGTCAGATGCTTGTCTTCTAATGTTACTGAGTTGACTCCAGAGGTCAGATGCACTGTCCTTTAATGTTACTGAGTTGACTCCAGAGGTCAGATGCTTGTCTTCTAATGTTACTGAGTTGACTCCAGAGGTCAGATGCTCTGTCCTTTAATGTTACTGAGTTGACTCCAGAGGTCAGATGCTCTGTCCTTTAATGTTACTGAGTGGACTCCAGAGGTCAGATGCTTGTCTTCTAATGTTACTGAGTTGAATCCAGAGGTCAGATGCTTGTCATTTAATGTTACTGAGTTGACTCCAGAGGTCAGATGCTCTGTCCTTTAATGTGACTGAGTTGACTCCAGAGGTCAGATGCTCTGTCCTTTAATGTTACTGAGTTGACTCCAGAGGTCAGATGCTCTGTCCTTTAATGTTACTGAATTGACTCCAGAGGTCAGATGCTCTGTCCTTTAATGTTACTGAGTTGACTCCAGAGGTCAGATGCTCTGTCCTTTAATGTTACTGAGTTGACTCCAGAGGTCAGATGCTCTGTCCTTTAATGTTACTGAGTTGACTCCAGAGGTCAGATGCTCTGTCCTTTAATGTTACTGAGTTGACTCCAGAGGTCAGATGCTCTGTCCTTTAATGTTACTGAGTTGACTCCAGAGGTCAGATGCTCTGTCCGTTAATGTTACTGAGTTGACTCCAGAGGTCAGATGCTTGTCTTCTAATGTTACTGAGTTGACTCCAGAGGTCAGATGCTTGTCATCTAATGTTACTGAGTTGACTCCAGAGGTCAGATGCTTGTCATCTAATGTTACTGAGTTGACTCCAGAGGTCAGATGCTTGTCTTCTAATGTTACTGAGTTGACTCCAGAGGTCAGATGCTTGTCTTCTAATGTTACTGAGTTGACTCCAGAGGTCAGATGCTCTGTCCTTTAATGTTACTGAGTTGACTCCAGAGGTCAGATGCTTGTCTTCTAATGTTACTGAGTTGAATCCAGAGGTCAGATGCTCTGTCCTTTAATGTTACTGAGTTGACTCCAGAGGTCAGATGCTTGTCTTCTAATGTTACTGAGTTGACTCCAGAGGTCAGATGCTTGCCTTCTAATGTTACTGAGTTGACTCCAGAGGTCAGATGCTCTGTCCTTTAATGTTACTGAGTTGACTCCAGAGGTCAGATGCTCTGTCCTTTAATGTTACTGAGTTGACTCCAGAGGTCAGATGCTCTGTCCTTTAATGTTACTGAGTTGACTCCAGAGGTCAGATGCTTGTCTTCTAATGTTACTGAGTTGACTCCAGAGGTCAGATGCTCTGTCCTTTAATGTTACTGAGTTGACTCCAGAGGTCAGATGCTCTGTCCTTTAATGTTACTGAGTTGACTCCAGAGGTCAGATGCTTGTCTTCTAATGTTACTGAGTTGACTCCAGAGGTCAGATGCTCTGTCCTTTAATGTTACTGAGTTGACTCCAGAGGTCAGATGCTTGTCTTCTAATGTTACTGAGTTGACTCCAGAGGTCAGATGCTCTGTCCTTTAATGTTACTGAGTGGACTCCAGAGGTCAGATGCTCTGTCCTTTAATGTTACTGAGTTGACTCCAGAGGTCAGATGCTTGTCTTCTAATGTTACTGAGTTGACTCCAGAGGTCAGATGCACTGTCCTTTAATGTTACTGAGTTGACTCCAGAGGTCAGATGCTTGTCTTCTAATGTTACTGAGTTGACTCCAGAGGTCAGATGCTCTGTCCTTTAATGTTACTGAGTTGACTCCAGAGGTCAGATGCTCTGTCCTTTAATGTTACTGAGTGGACTCCAGAGGTCAGATGCTCTGTCCTTTAATGTTACTGAGTTGACTCCAGAGGTCAGATGCTCTGTCCTTTAATGTTACTGAGTTGACTCCAGAGGTCAGATGCTCTGTCCTTTAATGTTACTGAGTTGACTCCAGAGGTCAGATACTCTGTCCTTTAATGTTACTGAGTTGACTCCAGAGGTCAGATGCTCTGTCCTTTAATGTTACTGAGTTGACTCCAGAGGTCAGATGCTCTGTCCTTTAATGTTACTGAGTTGACTCCAGAGGTCAGATGCTCTGTCCTTTAATGTTACTGAGTTGACTCCAGAGGTCAGATGCTCTGTCCTTTAATGTTACTGAGTTGACTCCAGAGGTCAGATGCTCTGTCCTTTAATGTTACTGAGTTGACTCCAGAGGTCAGATGCTCTGTCCTTTAATGTTACTGAGTTGACTCCAGAGGTCAGATGCTCGGTCCTTTAATGTTACTGAGTTGACTCCAGAGGTCAGATGCTCTGTCCTTTAATGTTACTGAGTTGATTCCAGAGGTCAGATGCTCTGTCCTTTAATGTTACTGAGTTGACTCCAGAGGTCAGATGCTCTGTCCTTTAATGTTACTGAGTTGACTCCAGAGGTCAGATGCTCTGTCCTTTAATGTTACTGAGTTGACTCCAGAGGTCAGATGCTCTGTCCTTTAATGTTACTGAGTTGACTCCAGAGGTCAGATACTCTGTCCTTTAATGTTACTGAGTTGACTCCAGAGGTCAGATGCTCTGTCCTTTAATGTTACTGAGTTGACTCCAGAGGTCAGATGCTCTGTCCTTTAATGTTACTGAGTTGACTCCAGAGGTCAGATGCTCTGTCCTTTAAAGTTACTGAGTTGACTCCAGAGGTCAGATGCTCTGTCCTTTAATGTTACTGAGTTGACTCCAGAGGTCAGATGCTCTGTCCTTTAATGTTACTGAGTTGACTCCAGAGGTCAGATGCTCTGTCCTTTAATGTTACTGAGTTGACTCCAGAGGTCAGATGCTCTGTCCTTTAATGTTACTGAGTTGACTCCAGAGGTCAGATGCTCTGTCCTTTAATGTTACTGAGTTGACTCCAGAGGTCAGATGCTCTGTCCTTTAATGTTACTGAGTTGACTCCAGAGGTCAGATGCTCTGTCCTTTAATGTTACTGAGTTGACTCCAGAGGTCAGATGCTCTGTCCTTTAATGTTACTGAGTTGACTCCAGAGGTCAGATGCTCTGTCCTTTAATGTTACTGAGTTGACTCCAGAGGTCAGATGCTCTGTCCTTTAATGTTACTGAGTTGACTCCAGAGGTCAGATGCTCTGTCCTTTAATGTTACTGAGTTGAATCCAGAGGTCAGATGCTTGTCTTCTAATGTTACTGAGTTGACTCCAGAGGTCAGATGCTCTGTCCTTTAATGTTACTGAGTTGACTCCAGAGGTCAGATGCTCTGTCCTTTAATGTTACTGAGTTGACTCCAGAGGTCAGATGCTCTGTCCTTTAATGTTACTGAGTTGACTCCAGAGGTCAGATGCTCTGTCCTTTAATGTTACTGAGTTGACTCCAGAGGTCAGATGCTCTGTCCTTTAATGTTACTGAGTTGACTCCAGAGGTCAGATGCTCTGTCCTTTAATGTTACTGAGTTGACTCCAGAGGTCAGATGCTCTGTCCTTTAATGTTACTGAGTTGACTCCAGAGGTCAGATGCTCTGTCCTTTAATGTTACTGAGTTGACTCCAGAGGTCAGATGCTCTGTCCTTTAATGTTACTGAGTTGACTCCAGAGGTCAGATGCTCTGTCCTTTAATGTTACTGAGTTGACTCCAGAGGTCAGATGCTCTGTCCTTTAATGTTACTGAGTTGACTCCAGAGGTCAGATGCTCTGTCCTTTCATGTTACTGAGTTGACTCCAGAGGTCAGATGCTCTGTCCTTTCATGTTACTGAGTTGACTCCAGAGGTCAGATGCTCTGTCCTTTAATGTTACTGAGTTGACTCCAGAGGTCAGATGCTCTGTCCTTTAATGTTACTGAGTTGACTCCAGAGGTCAGATGCTCTGTCCTTTAATGTTACTGAGTTGACTCCAGAGGTCAGATGCTCTGTCCTTTAATGTTACTGAGTTGACTCCAGAGGTCAGATGCTCTGTCCTTTAATGTTACTGAGTTGACTCCAGAGGTCAGATGCTCTGTCCTTTAATGTTACTGAGTTGACTCCAGAGGTCAGATGCTCTGTCCTTTAATGTTACTGAGTTGACTCCAGAGGTCAGATGCTCTGTCCTTTAATGTTACTGAGTTGACTCCAGAGGTCAGATGCTCTGTCCTTAATGTTACTGAGTTGACTCCAGAGGTCAGATGCTCTGTCCTTTAATGTTACTGAGTTGACTCCAGAGGTCAGATGCTCTGTCCTTTAATGTTACTGAGTTGACTCCAGAGGTCAGATGCTCTGTCCTTTAATGTTACTGAGTTGACTCCAGAGGTCAGATGCTCTGTCCTTTAATGTTACTGAGTTGACTCCAGAGGTCAGATGCTCTGTCCTTTAATGTTACTGAGTTGACTCCAGAGGTCAGATGCTCTGTCCTTTAATGTTACTGAGTTGACTCCAGAGGTCAGATGCTCTGTCCTTTAATGTTACTGAGTTGACTCCAGAGGTCAGATGCTCTGTCCTTTAATGTTACTGAGTTGACTCCAGAGGTCAGATGCTCTGTCCTTTAATGTTACTGAGTTGACTCCAGAGGTCAGATGCTCTGTCCTTTAATGTTACTGAGTTGACTCCAGAGGTCAGATGCTCTGTCCTTTAATGTTACTGAGTTGACTCCAGAGGTCAGATGCTCTGTCCTTTCATGTTACTGAGTTGACTCCAGAGGTCAGATGCTCTGTCCTTTCATGTTACTGAGTTGACTCCAGAGGTCAGATGCTCTGTCCTTTAATGTTACTGAGTTGACTCCAGAGGTCAGATGCTCTGTCCTTTAATGTTACTGAGTTGACTCCAGAGGTCAGATGCTCTGTCCTTTAATGTTACTGAGTTGACTCCAGAGGTCAGATGCTCTGTCCTTTAATGTTACTGAGTTGACTCCAGAGGTCAGATGCTCTGTCCTTTAATGTTACTGAGTTGACTCCAGAGGTCAGATGCTCTGTCCTTTCATGTTACTGAGTTGACTCCAGAGGTCAGATGCTCTGTCCTTTAATGTTACTGAGTTGACTCCAGAGGTCAGATGCTCTGTCCTTTAATGTTACTGAGTTGACTCCAGAGGTCAGATGCTCTGTCCTTTAATGTTACTGAGTTGACTCCAGAGGTCAGATGCTCTGTCCTTTAATGTTACTGAGTTGACTCCAGAGGTCAGATGCTCTGTCCTTTAATGTTACTGAGTTGACTCCAGAGGTCAGATGCTCTGTCCTTTAATGTTACTGAGTTGACTCCAGAGGTCAGATGCTCTGTCCTTTAATGTTACTGAGTTGACTCCAGAGGTCAGATGCTCTGTCCTTTAATGTTACTGAGTTGACTCCAGAGGTCAGATGCTCTGTCCTTTAATGTTACTGAGTTGACTCCAGAGGTCAGATGCTCTGTCCTTTAATGTTACTGAGTTGACTCCAGAGGTCAGATGCTCTGTCCTTTAATGTTACTGAGTTGACTCCAGAGGTCAGATGCTCTGTCCTTTAATGTTACTGAGTTGACTCCAGAGGTCAGATGCTCTGTCCTTTAATGTTACTGAGTTGACTCCAGAGGTCAGATGCTCTGTCCTTTAATGTTACTGAGTTGACTCCAGAGGTCAGATGCTCTGTCCTTTCATGTTACTGAGTTGACTCCAGAGGTCAGATGCTCTGTCCTTTAATGTTACTGAGTTGACTCCAGAGGTCAGATGCTCTGTCCTTTAATGTTACTGAGTTGACTCCAGAGGTCAGATGCTCTGTCCTTTAATGTTACAGAGTTGACTCCAGAGATCAGATGCTCTGTCCTTTAATGTTACAGAGTTGACTCCAGAGGTCAGATGCTCTGTCCTTTAATGTTACTGAGTTGACTCCAGAGGTCAGATGCTCTGTCCTTTAATGTTACTGAGTTGACTCCAGAGGTCAGATGCTCTGTCCTTTAATGTTACTGAGTTGACTCCAGAGGTCAGATGCTCTGTCCTTTAATGTTACTGAGTTGACTCCAGAGGTCAGATGCTCTGTCCTTTCAGCTCTCTATGTTTGTTATTTTTCAGACTGCTGCTCTATTACTTATTTTCAGAGGAAGAGTTGGAAACAGTGTCAGAATATTCAACTCCCACATCTGGAACTAGAACCAGTGTTGTGTGTGTGTGTGTGTGTGTGTGTGTGTGTGTGTGTGTGTGTGTGTGTGTGTGTGTGTGTGTGTGTGTGTGTGTGTGTGTGTGTGTGTGTGTGTGTGTGTGTGTGTGTGTGTGTGTGTGTGTGTGTGTGTGTGTATGTGTGTGTGTGTGTGGACATGATTAGGTTTAGGGTTAGGAGCTAGGGTTAGGGTTAAGGTTAAGTTTTTGGGTAAAGGTTAGGATTAGGGTAAGAGTACTGGTTAGGGTTAGGTTAAGGGTTAGGGGTTAGGGGAAATAGGATTTTGAATGGGACTGAATTGTGTGTCCCCACAAGGTTAGCTGTACAAGACTGTGTGTGCGTGTGTGTGCTTTTGTGTGCTCTTGTGTTTTAAAACTGTCAGCCTACCTGCGTCTCCCTAATGAAGACCATTGTGTATTGCCTTATTTCTGCTTGGTCCAATTTCAATACTGAGGGCTAGAACATCAATAATGACACATGATTGTGATGACAAAGCTGAAAATACAAGGACAACAATAACACAATTATTGTGCAGTCCCAACATTCTGTCCTCCTAAGGGAACATGGAGCTAGGAGTGATGCAGATTAAAGTAGCAGGAGTGTTCTAGTCCTGGGGCCAGCCTCCTAAAACAGCCCCAGGGAAGAGGAGTTACATGAAGTGTTCACTCTCAGCAAGTCCACCAGGGTTAGTGTGTACCCCATGCTTCACATTGCTGTTAATGAATAGGATGGTTAGTACAGACACACACACACATGCATTGCACGTTGGGACACACACACGTAGGCACGCACACACAGAAACACAGAAACACACACACTCATGCACGCACGTTGGGACACACACACGTAGGCACGCACACACAGAAACACAGACACACACACACACACTCATGCACGCACGTTGGGACACACACACGTAGGCACGCACACACAGAAACACAGACACACACACACTCATGCACGCGCCCACACACACACACACACACACACACACACACACACTCATGCACGCACGTTGGGACACACACAGGGAAACACAGACACACACACACTCATGCACGCACGTTGGGACACACACACGTAGGCATGCACACACAGAAACACAGACACACATGCACACACAAATTAGCCATTAGCCAAAGATATTCCATCCAAACGGAGTCAGCAAGCCTAGTGTGTATTCTCCTTTTCTTCTGGAAACTAACAAACACACACTTAGTTAGATACAGCAACAAAGACAAGTACAAGAGAATGATTATACTGTACATATTGACAGACACTAATATAGCAATCACAGATGGCTATCTATATCTTAGCTCTCAGTCTGCTGTCTCTCTCAATCCCTCTTTCGTTCTCTCTTTCTCTCTAGAACGGGGGGATCCGGTATGTTGCACCAGTTGATTAAGGCGTTGGTTGCTGGGCAACAGTGTAATTAAAGGGATTAATTATACAGCCTGGCGCCGCAGTACAATGGAAAACACATCTCAAACACACACACACACACCCCCACACCCGCACGAGCACGCACACACAAATGCACACAGACACACATACACACACACACACCCACCCCCACCCCCCACACACACACCCACCCCCACCCCCACACACACACACCCACACGCGCCCACACACACACACACACACACAATGGGTGTATATAATTTATACAGTGTACTGCACAGACACAATAGGTGTACATAATTTACACAGTTTACTGCAAACAATAGCCATTACATTGCTAAATGCTTCTCCAACTCAACTCTATCTAACACAGAAGTTATAACATTATAATAGAACCATCAATAAACTATACTGATGTCACTTGTTAATTCAATCCACTTAAATCAGTGTAGATGACCGGGAGGAGACATTTTTAAGCCTTGAGACAATTGAGACATGGATTGTGAATGTGTGCCATTCAGAGGGTGAATGACAAAATATTTAAGAGCCTTTGAATAGGGTATGGTAGTAGATGCCAGGCCCGCTAGTGTGTTTCAAGAAATGGAATGCTATTAGTGTTTTTTCTGCTCAACAGATTCCCGTGTGTATCAATAACGGTCCATCACCCAAAGGACATCCAGTCAACTTCACACAACTGTGGGAAGCATTGGAAGGGAAAGGGGATGCCTAGTCCATTGCACAACTGAATGCATTCAACCGAAATAGGTGTTCTGCATTTAACCCAACCCCTCTGAATCAGAGGTGAAGGGGGCTGACGAATCAGAGGTGAAGGGGGCTGACGAATCAGAGGTGAAGGGGGCTGACGAATCAGAGGTGAAGGGGGCTGACGAATCAGAGGTGAAGGGGGCTGACGAATCAGAGGTGAAGGGGGCTGACGAATCAGAGGTGAAGGGGGCTGACTTAATTGACATCCATGTCATCAGCTCCCCAGGGAATAGGTGTTGCTCCCCGGGGAACACTGCCTTGCTCAAGGGCAGAATGGCTGATTTTCCTCCCTGACCTAACGCTCTTAACCGCATTGGCTACCTGCTGCCCCTCTTGAGTCAACAATGGCCAGCATCTCTGTGGAACGCTTCTGACACATTGTAGAGTCCATGCCCCGACGAATTGAGACTGTTCTGAGGGCAAAAGGGGGTTTAACTCAATAGTAGGAAGGTGTTCTTAATGTTTGTACACTCAGTGTGTTTTACATACATGGATTGCCAACTGGGGTCATTTTGACACCAAGAAGAAACTATTAGAAAATCCTTGCAAATATAATCAATTTATTTCTTATCAGATGTTTGAAGTAAATACAAAATGTTGTCATATGTGGTAAAAACAACTGGCATTTAAAGTGGCAGTGCATCAACATTTGAAATATACTTAATTTTATTGACAAAAAAGTGATTCCTCCATTGATCCTGAGAGACATCGACTAACTATGTGGCTTAGTTTTCTTTATTTACTTTACCCACAGCCAGCATTGCTGTTAGTGAACCAATGGGTATGGTGGGACAATGGCAGGATGCTTCAAAAGACATCCAATCCTCAAAGTCACTTCAAACCAAATGTTATAGCATGCAAAATATCATAACAAGTTGCCCATATAGAATATTGCACGAAATTCTATAAATTCTGGTATTTATATACAATTTTCTGTATTATAAAACATTTCCTGGGAGAATACACAATAACACAGCCCGGTTTGTAAATTTAGAGTAGCTGGTTTCTGTATAACAGTTCTACCAAGTAGACAGAGCATTCGTATTCAGACCCTTTGACTTTTCCAAATTTTGTTAAGTTACAGCCTTATTAAACAAAACAATTGCCTCATCAATCTACACACAATACCCCATAATGACGAATCGAAAACAGGTTTTTAGGAATATTTGCAACAAAATAAACAGAAATAAATTATTTACATAAGTATTCAGACCCTTTGCTATGAGACAAGAAATGGAGCTCAGGTGCATCCTGTTTCCATTGATCATCCTTAAGGGGTTGGCGCCCCCCCTTGGGTTGTGCCATGGCGGAGATCTTTGTGGGCTATACTCAGCCTTGTCTCAGGATGGTAAGTTGGTGGTTGAAGATATCCCTCTAGTGGTGTGGGGGCTGTGCTTTGGCAAAGTGGGTGGGGTTATATCCTTCCTGTTTGGCCCTGTCCGGGGGTGTCCTCGGATGGGGCCACAGTGTCTCCTGACCCCTCCTGTCTCAGCCTCCAGTATTTATGCTGCAGTAGTTTATGTGTCGGGGGGCTAGGGTCAGTTTGTTATATCTGGAGTACTTCTCCTGTCCTATTCAGTGTCCTGTGTGAGTCTAAGTGTGCGTTCTCTAATTCTCTCCTTCTCTCTTTCTTTCTCTCTCTCGGAGGACCTGAGCCCTAGGACCATGCCCCAAGACTACCTGACATGATGACTCCTTGCTGTCCCCAGTCCACCTGGCCGTGCTGCTGCTCCAGTTTCAACTGTTCTGCCTTATTATTATTCGACCATGCTGGTCATTTATGTACATTTGAACATCTTGGCCATGTTCTGTTATAATCTCCACCCGGCACAGCCAGAAGAGGACTGGCCACCCCACATAGCCTGGTTCCTCTCTAGGTTTTGGCCTTTCTAGGGAGTTCTTCCTAGCCACCATGCTTCTACACCTGCATTGCTTGCTGTTCGGGGTTTTAGGCTGGGTTTCTGTACAGCACTTTGAGATATCAGCTGATGTACGAAGGGCTATATAAATGCATTTGATTTGATTTGATTTGAAGATGTTTCTACAACTGGATTGGAGTAAACCTGTGATGAATTCAAATAATTGGACGTAAATTGGAAAGGAACACATCTGTCTATATAAGGTCCCACAGTTGACAGTGGATGTCAGAGCAAAAACCAAGCCATGAGGTCAAAGGAGCTCCAAAACATGATTGTGTCGAGGCACAGATCTGGGAAAGGATACCTGCAAATTTCTGCATCATTGAAGGTCCCCAAGAGCACAGTGGCCTACATCATTCTTAAATGGAAGATGTTAAAAACAAGCAAGACTCTCCCTAAAGCTGGACACTTGGCCAAACTGAGCAATCAGGGGAGAAGGGCATTGGTCAGGGAGGTGAACAAGAACCCAATGGTCACTCTGGCCGAGCTCCAGAGTTCCTCTGTGGAGATGCGATACGGACAACCATCTCTGCAGCACTCCACCAATCCGGCCTTTATGATAGAGAAGCCACTCCTCAGTAAAAGGCACATGACAGCCCACTTGAAGTTTGCCTAAAGTCACCTAAAGGAATCTCAGACCATGAGAAACAAGATTCTCTGGTCTGATGAAAACAAGATTGAACTCTTTGGACTGAATTTCACACGTCAAGTCTGGAGGAAACCTGGCACCAGCTCTACGGTGAAGCACGGTGGTGGCAGCATCATGTTGTGGGGATGTTTTTCTACTCAGGATCGAGGGAAAGATGAACGGGGCAAAGTACTGAGAGATCCTTGATGAAAACCTGCTCCAGAGTACTTAGGACCTCAGTCTCGGGTGAAGGTTTATCTTCCAACAGCACAACAATCAAAAGCAAACAGCCAAGACAACGCAGGAGTGGCTTCGGAACAAGTTTCTGAAAGTCCTTGAGTGGCCCAGCCAGAGCCCGGACTTGATCCCGCTCGAACATCTCTGGAGAGACCTGAAAATAGCTGTGCTGCAACGCTCCCCATAAAACCGGACAGAGCTTGATTGAATCTGCAGAGAAGAATGGGAGAAACTCCCCAAATACAGGTGTGCCAAGCTTGTAGCGTTATACACAAGTTGACTCAAAAATGTAATTGCTGCCCAAGGTGCTTCAACAACAAAGTACAGGGTCTGAATACTTAAGGAAATGTCTATCATTTATTTTTAATAAAAAAGTTATTAGAAATGTAAAAAATGCTTTGTCATTATGGGGTATTGTGAATAGATTGATAAGAAAAATA
Source organism: Oncorhynchus kisutch (assembly GCF_002021735.2). Classification (NCBI taxonomy): domain Eukaryota; kingdom Metazoa; phylum Chordata; class Actinopteri; order Salmoniformes; family Salmonidae; genus Oncorhynchus; species Oncorhynchus kisutch. Next base: position 76,901,992 of record NC_034187.2, read on the forward strand.
AACATTTAAGCAATTTTAGAGTAAGGGTGTAGCGTAACAAAATGAGTAAGGGTGTAGCGTAACAAAATGAGTAAGGGTGTAGCTTAACAAAATGAGTAAGGGTGTAGTGTAACAAAATTAGTAAGGGTGTAGCGTAACAAAATGAGTAAGGGTGTAGCGTAACAAAATGAGTAAGGGTGTAGTGTAACAAAATGAGTAAGGGTGTAGCGTAACAAAATGAGTAAGGGTGTAGCGTAACAAAATGAGTAAGGGTGTAGCGTAACAAAATGAGTAAGGGTGTAGCGTAACAAAATGAGTAAGGGTGTAGCTTAACAAAATTAGTAAGGGTGTAGCTTAACAAAATGAGTAAGGGTGTAGCGTAACAAAATGAGTAAGGGTGTAGCGTAACAAAATGAGTAAGGGTGTAGCTTAACAAAATGAGTAAGGGTGTAGCGTAACAAAATGAGTAAGGGTGTAGCGTAACAAAATGAGTAAGGGTGTAGCGTAACAAAATGAGTAAGGGTGTAGCGTAACAAAATGAGTAAGGGTGTAGCGTAACAAAATGAGTAAGGGTGTAGCGTAACAAAATGAGTAAGGGTGTAGCGTAACAAAATGAGTAAGGGTGTAGCGTAACAAAATGTGGAGAAAGGCAAGGGGTCTGAATACTTTCCTAAAGCACGGTATATAGTGGCTTGCGAAAGTATTCACACCCCCTTGGCATTTTTCCTTTTTGTTGCCTTACAAACTGCAATTAAAATGGATTTTTGAGGAGTTTGTGTCATTTGATTTACACAACATATTTTGAAGATGCAACATATTTTTTATTGTGAAACAAACAAGAAATAACACAAAAAAAAAACGGAAAATGTGAGTGTGCAAAACTATTCAACCCCCGGAAGTCAATAGTTTGTAGTGCCAACGTTTGCAGAAATTACAGCTGCAAGTCTCTTGGGGTATGTCTCTATAAGCTTGGCACATCTAGTCCCTGGGATTTTGCCCATTCTTCAAGGCATAACTGCTCCAGCTCCTTCAAGTTGGATGGGTTCCGCTGGTGTACAGCAATCTTTAAGTCATACCACAGATTCTCAATTGGATTGAGGTCTGGGCTTTGACCAGGCCATTCTAAGACATTTAAATGTTTCCCCTTAAACCACCCACGTCTTGCTTTCGCAGTATGCTTAGAGTCATTGCCCTGCTTGAAGGTGAACCTCTTTCCCATTCTCAAATCTTAGAAAGACTGAAACAGGTTTCCCTCAAGACTTTCCCTGCATTTAGCGCCATCCATTATTACTTCAATTCTGACCAGTTTCCCAGTCCATGCCAATGAAAAACATCCCCAGCTGCCACCACCACGCTTCACTGTGGGGATGGTGTTCACAAGGTGATGAGAGGTGTTGTGTTTGCGCCAGACGTATCATTTTCCTTGATGACCATAAAGCTCAATTTGAATCTAATCTGACCAGAGTACCTTCTTCCATATGTTTGGGGAGTCTCCCACACAAATGTGTTTGCTTTTTTTTTCTTTCCACTCTTCCGCAAAGCCCAGCTCTGTGGAGTGTATGACTTAAAGTGGACCTATGGACAGGTACTCCAATCTCCGCTGTGGATCTTTGCAGCTTTGATCTCTTTGTTGCCTCTCTGATTAATGCCCTCCTTGCCTGGTCCGTGAGTTTTGGTGGGTGGCCCTCTCTTTGTAGGTTTGTTGTGGTGCCAAATTCTTTCCATTTGAAAATAATGGATGCAATGGTGCTCTGTGGGATGTTAAGTTTCTGATATTTTTTTTATAACCCAACCCTGATCTGTAGTTCTCTAAAACTTTGTCCCTGACCTGTTTGGAGAGCTCCTTGGTCTTCATAGTGCTGCTTTCTTGGTGGTGCCCCTTGGTTAGTGGTTTTGCAGAATCTGGGGCCTTTCAGAACAGGTGTATATATACTGAGGTCATGTGACAGATCATGTGACACTTAGATTGCACAGAGGTGGACTTTATTTAACAAATTATGTGACTGATGGAGGTAATTGGTTGCACCAGATCTTATTTAGGGGCTTCATAGGAAAGGGGGTGAATACATATGCACGCACCATTTTTCAGTTTTTTTTTCTTCCCAATTTTTTTTAAACAAGTTATTTTTCATTTCACCTCAGCAATTTGGACTATTTTGTGCATGTCCATTACATGAAATCCACTGTACATGCCAATACAGCTGTCTGTGTAGATTGAGTGTATCTGAGTTCTGCAGTTCATTTAAGCAACGTTCATATTCATCAAATTACCATAGGCCGAATTAGGTATTTTTGAATGGGGTCCATATTCTGACCCCAAAGGACTTAAAAAAATATATATATATATTGATCAGGGGTTTGAACCAATACGGGGAACCAAACAAAACCCCGGAAATCACAAACATTTGCAAGCAACAGAATCAGAACCGAGAAGGAAAGTGATCTATACTGTTCCTGAACAGAGCAGCTATTTTAAAAGCACGAGAACTGGTTAATATCATTATTTACCTTTTGGGCATTTTTTAAAAGTTCCACAAAAAAGCAACTAAGTTCCAGTTTAAAGTCCTCACTCTGTCAATCAGAAACATATTCCAGTGTCTGCCTGCCTGACTGTCAGTTGAAAATATTTGCTAGTGTGTATGCGTGTGTAGGCTACCTGCCCCTCCACCTCGTAGCATAGTTTACTGTAGCCTACTGACATTACAATCGTGATTCAGAAATTAGACAGAGAGATTTTTGAATAGAGAAGAATGGATAAAAGTTTTCAATACTAATTATGGATACTATAGTTATCCCATTTCACATTGGATTTATTAACTGCATTAAAGGTAAAATGTTACATTTATTTGATTTGTATTTAATTATTGTACCGCTTTGCACACACACACAAGCTTCTTAGCTACAGTAGCTAGCTAAGGCTTTCAAAGGCATTCATGTTCCTTCAAAGAAGATCTCCGTAGATATAATTATGTGGGACTAAATCAGATAATGCATGTCATAACAATAAGATGCCCAGTGCTTCAAGTCACGTTTATTCCTTCACCCTGTCTTGCTTTCTCCTCAACCGCAACATTTCAGTCACATCAAGTGCCCTACACTTGTCTGTCAAATGCATGTAAATAACTCTATCAACGCAGTCCTGCATTCGAGGAAGAGGAAATTAATCTGGTTTAATGACTTTACGTCAGACCTTACGTCTGTACGAAATCTATTTGTCCCATCTGGTTTCCTGACCAAGAAACAGGGTGAAGCCCAACTGGAGAAAGAAGGCTCTGCTATCTCACTCTCCAGCATGTACCTCCAAGACTCCACTTCGCCAGATGATTACGTGAACTATCAAGTTAGCCAGGTGAATCTGGCGGTGATTACAGCCATCTATTGTATAATTATGCTAAACTAATTGTGTCTGGAATTTGTCTTTCAGCATTAGTAGAACACGCCTGACTCTCCTCCACCAGTCATACAAGGAGAAGGGTTCTAACGCCTTCCTTCAGAAAGAGAGCTGGCCCCAGCAAGCACAGATTACACCTGAAGCATGAGGACTTGCAGCCAGTTGTGAACTTCACCAACAACTACGCAGAGCATAATGCAACAGTAGTAGCAGGATGCCACCCAGGACAACAAACACTTTGGTGGAAAGCTGCTGCCAATCTCATGTGTCAAAAGCAGCGGTGTGGAGTCTCTACAAGGAATCAATGACTACACTTGGTATCTAAAGCATAAACAACACATACACTACCGGTCAAAAGTTTTAGAACACCTACGCATTCAAGGGTTTTTCTTCATTTTTACTATTTTCTACATTATAGAGTAATAGTGAAGACATAAACTATTAAATAAAATGTAGTAACCCAAAAAAGTGTTAAACAAATCAAAATACATTTTATATTTGAGATTCTTCAAATAGCCACCCTTTTTCTTGATGATATCTTTGCACACTCTTGGCATTCTCTCAACCAGCTTCACCTGGAATGCAGGTGACTACCTCATGGAGCTGGTTGAGAAAACTAATAGTGCATTTTTATTATTTAATTTACCTTCTACATGAATGGCACTACTTATGTTGATCTCACATTGTGTATTTTTCAGAGATACGTGTAGTCTGGCTGTCTTCCTTCGGGAATCTTTTGAGAGATTGCTGGTATGGTGAAGGACAGCAGTGTGAAAGAGGTTAACATCCCACAGCTGGTTGGACTGGAGGATGGTACGGTGCTGGTGGAATGTTATGGCTGGCAACAACACCTGACTCCGTACTTCAGGCCGCTGCCACAGATCAAGTAGTACCAGCACTTCAGGAGAAAATAATTTTCATTGATTGTACGAGGTTATTCTTATTATCTAAACTTGGGATGTAAATTTATGTTATTCAAGGTTGTAATGTCTTCTCTATTTCTTTGCCTATTTTCCTGTTTTACAGCTTTGATGCTCTAGAGCCTGGTGTTATTTGTTTCCAAGGAGCGTTCAGACTCAGTCAGGACCAGGTTCCAGCTGCTGCGCAACACTGACGTCCTTCCTCCCACAGATGGTCTGACTGTACAAGCATCACCTGGACTGGACACAACTAGACAAACATATTTTTGAGAAGATCAGGGAGTTTTGCGACAAACAGGCCTTGGACATCACATGCCCTGCACCAAAGTCAAGGGCAGGACAGAAGCAGGCTCTACGAATATAGATTCCCTTGTTCATGCGTGGTGCGGGTGGACCAGTTCATCACTTGGGGGGCGAGTTCCCAGTCATCCAGACTATCTGCAGTGCCTAATAGCAACACTATCACATGACTCTCTCCTAGCACACACACACACCATACATTACTGCTGCTCAGCCACTGAACTGTTACTGCAGAAACAGTAACAACCTCATCCATCACCTGTTTAGCACATGGCCTCACATGTGAATCCTCAAAGAGATGGGTGGGTCTAAGGCTTATTGGGCTGTGAATGATGTTGAATAGGTGTAGATAAAGAACAGCTCTCCAGTAAGTATACCAAACCAAAAAGGGTCATTTTCTCAAATGTAGGGTTACAAGTTTATCAACATTCAAAGCAGAATGACTTTCCCATTGTTCCTCAACTGCAGTTTATGATAAACCATTTTCTAACTTTGAGTCTCTACTTTTATTCAATGTAAAAAAAAACGTTTCAAATTTTGCTACATAAGACGAATCAAGGCGGTGAGTCACAAATGGGTACCTACTCTTTCACACAAAACACAGGACTTTCCACAATCCAAAACCCTGTCTTTGACACAGCACAAATGCAGTGTTTTGTCATTATCCAAGTCAATGAGTTCTCCACAACGAAAACCTTTTTTTTTCATCTCCACAATGGCAAAGCAGAAATGTTTCATAAGTGCTTTAAACTCATCCACTGCTGGTGAATGTTGCACATGAAGAGTTCATTTCCAAATGCTATATGCACCAATTTTCACATTTGTGTTTTTTTCATCAGAAATGATTTCTTATGGATATGTTATTTTTTGTGTAAAATACTAATCTTCTCAGATTTTTTATTAATAGATTTGACATGTGTTTGAAAATGTTCGTTTTTTTGCCAAACGCTATGCAGTATATCCATTGTTTAACTGGAATGGAATATCCTCTACATTTGACTGAGATTTGTGGTTGTCCTATCTAGCTTTCTTTAGATGAATGCACTTATTGTAAGTCACAAATGTAACTGTATTTGTACAGTTCTTTATAAGAAATGTAGTTATTTATTACATTTGATGGTGTAAAACTTAGCAGTACTACTTATTTACCAACATGTCTGAAAATGGATATATTATGTTTTATATAACTTCGTGTATCTCCACAGAGAGTTAGATCTTCAAAGCACATACATTTTATTTTTGATTTTTTGATTTAACCTTTATTTAACTAGGCAAAAGGCCTCCTGTGGGGACGGGGGCTGGGATTAAAAATACTAATGATCAAATACAAAATATAGAACAAAACACACATCACGAAAAGAGAGACAAAACACACATCACGACAAGAGAGACAAAACACACATCACGACAAGAGAGACAAAACACACATCACGACAAGAGAGACAAAACACACATCACGACAAGAGAGACAAAACACACATCACGACAAGAGAGACAAAACACACATCACGACAAGAGAGACAAAACACACATCACGACAAGAGAGACAAAACAACACACATCACGACAAGGGAGACATAACACACATCACGACAAGAGAGACAAAACAACACACATCACGACAAGGGAGACATAACACACATCACGACAAGAGAGACAAAACAACACACATCACGACAAGAGAGACAAAACACACATCACGACAAGAGAGACAAAACAACACACATCACGACAAGAGAGACCAAACACACATCACGACAAGAGAGACAAAACAACACACATCACGACAAGAGAGACAAAACAACACACATCACGACAAGAGAGACAAAACACACATCACGACAAGAGAGACAAAACAACACACATCACGACAAGAGAGACCAAACACACATCACGACAAGAGAGACAAAACAACACACATCACGACAAGAGAGACAAAACAGCACACATCACGACAAGAGAGACAAAACACACATCACGACAAGAGAGACAAAACACACATCACGACAAGAGAGACAAAACACACATCACGACAAGAGAGACAAAACACACATCACGACAAGAGAGACAAAACACACATCACGACAAGAGAGACAAAACACACATCACGACAAGAGAGACAAAACAACACACATAACGACAAGAGAGACAAAACACACATCACGACAAGAGAGACAAAACACACATCACGACAAGAGAGACAAAACACACATCACGACAAGAGAGACAAAACACACATCACGACAAGAGAGACAAAACAACACACATCACGACAAGAGAGACCAAACACACATCACGACAAGAGAGACAAAACAACACACATCACGACAAGAGAGACAAAACAACACACATCACGACAAGAGAGACAAAACACACATCACGACAAGAGAGACAAAACACACATCACGACAAGAGAGACAAAACACACATCACGACAAGAGAGACAAAACACACATCACGACAAGAGCGACAAAACACACATCACGACAAGAGAGACAAAACCCACATCACGACAAGAGAGACAAAACACACATCACGGCAAGAGAGACAAAACACACATCACGACAAGAGAGACAAAACACACATCACGACAAGAGAGACAAAACACACATCACGACAAGAGAGACAAAACAACACACATAACGACAAGAGAGACAAAACACACATCACGACAAGAGAGACAAAACACACATCACGACAAGAGAGACAAAACACACATCACGACAAGAGAGACAAAACACACATCACGACAAGAGAGACAAAACAACACACATCACGACAAGAGAGACCAAACACACATCACGACAAGAGAGACAAAACAACACACATCACGACAAGAGAGACAAAACAACACACATCACGACAAGAGAGACAAAACACACATCACGACAAGAGAGACAAAACACACATCACGACAAGAGAGACAAAACAACACACATCACGACAAGGGAGACATAACACACATCACGACAAGAGAGACAAAACAACACACATCACGACAAGAGAGACAAAACACACATCACGACAAGAGAGACAAAACAACACACATCACGACAAGAGAGACCAAACACACATCACGACAAGAGAGACAAAACAACACACATCACGACAAGAGAGACAAAACAACACACATCACGACAAGAGAGACAAAACACACATCACGACAAGAGAGACAAAACACACATCACGACAAGAGAGAAAAAACACACATCACGACAAGAGAGACAAAACACACATCACGACAAGAGCGACAAAACACACATCACTACAAGAGAGACAAAACACACATCACGACAAGAGAGACAAAACACACATCACGGCAAGAGAGACAAAACACACATCACGACAAGAGAGACAAAACACACATCACGACAAGAGAGACAAAATAACACACATCACGACAAGAGAGACAAAACACACATCACGACAAGAGAGACAAAACAACACACATCACGACAAGAGAGACCAAACACACATCACGACAAGAGAGACAAAACAACACACATCACGACAAGAGAGACAAAACAGCACACATCACGACAAGAGAGACAAAACACACATCACGACAAGAGAGACAAAACACACATCACGACAAGAGAGACAAAACACACATCACGACAAGAGACAAACACACAACAAGAGACAAACACAATCACGACAAGAGAGACAAAACACACATCACGACAAGAGAGACAAAACACACATCACGACAAGAGAGACAAAACAACACACATAACGACAAGAGAGACAAAACACACATCACGACAAGAGAGACAAAACACACATCACGACAAGAGAGACAAAACACACATCACGACAAGAGAGACAAAACACACATCACGACAAGAGAGACAAAACAACACACATCACGACAAGAGAGACCAAACACACATCACGACAAGAGAGACAAAACAACACACATCACGACAAGAGAGACAAAACAACACACATCACGACAAGAGAGACAAAACACACATCACGACAAGAGAGACAAAACACACATCACGACAAGAGAGACAAAACACACATCACGACAAGAGAGACAAAACACACATCACGACAAGAGCGACAAAACACACATCACGACAAGAGAGACAAAACCCACATCACGACAAGAGAGACAAAACACACATCACGGCAAGAGAGACAAAACACACATCACGACAAGAGAGACAAAACAACACACATAACGACAAGAGAGACAAAACACACATCACGACAAGAGAGACAAAACACACATCACGACAAGAGAGACAAAACACACATCACGACAAGAGAGAAAAAACAACACACATCACGACAAGAGAGACCAAACACACATCACGACAAGAGAGACAAAACAACACACATCACGACAAGAGAGACAAAACAACACACATCACGACAAGAGAGACAAAACACACATCACGACAAGAGAGACAAAACACACATCACGACAAGAGAGACAAAACAACACACATCACGACAAGGGAGACATAACACACATCACGACAAGAGAGACAAAACAACACACATCACGACAAGAGAGACAAAACACACATCACGACAAGAGAGACAAAACAACACACATCACGACAAGAGAGACCAAACACACATCACGACAAGAGAGACAAAACAACACACATCACGACAAGAGAGACAAACAACACACATCACGACAAGAGAGACAAAACACACATCACGACAAGAGAGACAAAACACACATCACGACAAGAGAGAAAAAACACACATCACGACAAGAGAGACAAAACACACATCACGACAAGAGCGACAAAACACACATCACTACAAGAGAGACAAAACACACATCACGACAAGAGAGACAAAACACACATCACGGCAAGAGAGACAAAACACACATCACGACAAGAGAGACAAAACACACATCACGACAAGAGAGACAAAATAACACACATCACGACAAGAGAGACAAAACACACATCACGACAAGAGAGACAAAACAACACACATCACGACAAGAGAGACCAAACACACATCACGACAAGAGAGACAAAACAACACACATCACGACAAGAGAGACAAAACAGCACACATCACGACAAGAGAGACAAAACACACATCACGACAAGAGAGACAAAACACACATCACGACAAGAGAGACAAAACACACATCACGACAAGAGAGACAAAACACACATCACGACAAGAGAGACAAAACACACATCACGACAAGAGAGACAAAACACACATCACGACAAGAGAGACAAAACAACACACATAACGACAAGAGAGACAAAACACACATCACGACAAGAGAGACAAAACACACATCACGACAAGAGAGACAAAACACACATCACGACAAGAGAGACAAAACACACATCACGACAAGAGAGACAAACAACACACATCACGACAAGAGAGACCAAACACACATCACGACAAGAGAGACAAAACAACACACATCACGACAAGAGAGACAAAACAACACACATCACGACAAGAGAGACAAAACACACATCACGACAAGAGAGACAAAACACACATCACGACAAGAGAGACAAAACACACATCACGACAAGAGAGACAAAACACACATCACGACAAGAGCGACAAAACACACATCACGACAAGAGAGACAAAACCCACATCACGACAAGAGAGACAAAACACACATCACGGCAAGAGAGACAAAACACACATCACGACAAGAGAGACAAAACAACACACATAACGACAAGAGAGACAAAACACACATCACGACAAGAGAGACAAAACACACATCACGACAAGAGAGACAAAACACACATCACGACAAGAGAGACAAAACACACATCACGACAAGAGAGACAAAACAACACACATCACGACAAGAGAGACCAAACACACATCACGACAAGAGAGACAAAACAACACACATCACGACAAGAGAGACAAAACAACACACATCACGACAAGAGAGACAAAACACACATCACGACAAGAGAGACAAAACACACATCACGACAAGAGAGACAAAACACACATCACGACAAGAGAGACAAAACACACATCACGACAAGAGCGACAAAACACACATCACGACAAGAGAGACAAAACCCACATCACGACAAGAGAGACAAAACACACATCACGGCAAGAGAGACAAAACACACATCACGACAAGAGAGACAAAACACACATCACGACAAGAGAGACAAAACAACACACATCACGACAAGAGAGACAAAACACACATCACGACAAGAGAGACAAAACACACATCACGACAAGAGAGACAAAATAACACACATCACGACAAGGGAGACATAACACACATCACGACAAGAGAGACAAAACAACACACATCACGACAAGAGAGACAAAACACATCACGACAAGAGAGACAAAACAACACACATCACGACAAGAGAGACCAAACACACATCACGACAAGAGAGACAAAACACACATCACGACAAGAGAGACAAAACAACACACATCACGACAAGAGAGACAAAACACACATCACGACAAGAGAGACAAAACACACATCACGACAAGAGAGACAAAATAACACACATCACGACAAGGGAGACATAACACACATCACGACAAGAGAGACAAAACAACACACATCACGACAAGAGAGACAAAACACATCACGACAAGAGAGACAAAACAACACACATCACGACAAGAGAGACCAAACACACATCACGACAAGAGAGACAAAACAACACACATCACGACAAGAGAGACAAAACAGCACACATCACGACAAGAGAGACAAAACACACATCACGACAAGAGAGACAAAACACACATCACGACAAGAGAGACAAAACACACATCACGACAAGATGGACAAAACACACATCACGACCGAACATACAGGCTTCCTCACAGGGATTACAGTAAACACCACATACAAGCTTCCTCTCAGGGATTACAGTAAACACCACATACAGGCTTCCTCTCAGGGATTACAGTAAACACAACATACAGGCTTTCTCTCAGGGATTACAGTAAACACAACATACAGGCTTCCTCTCGGGGATTACAGTAAACACCACATACAGGCTTCCTCTCAAAGATTACAGTAAAAACAACATACAGGCTTTCTCTCTAGGATTACAGTAAACACCACAAACAGGCTTCCTCTCAGGGATTACAGTAAACACAACATACAGGCTTCCTCTCAGGGATTACAGTAAACACAACATACAGGCTTCCTCTCTCACACACAGAGTCACAAGTCATGACATATGAAGACTCAACATACACACACACACACACACAAACACAGCGACCAAGCTACCTGTCAAATAGTTAGAAAAGCATGCAGCAGCTGAGGGAGTTCAGAGGCAAAGAGTCCCTGCTCTCTGCATCCCTGGTCTCTGTGGTTCTGCGTTCCTTTGCTGTGTTTGTGTATGTACGTGTGTGTGTGTGTGTGTGTGTGTGTGTGTGTGTGTGTGTGTGTGTGTGTACCTCCATGGAGAGCCATCCTTTTAGAATTGTGTTTTATTTTACGACCCTCCATCTACCACAACAGTGATTATTATGCCCAGTGCAGTGTGTGCATGTGTGCTTGCCAGCATGTGTGTGCGTGCCTGCACTGCAGATGTTTCCATTAATTCCACTGTAATGCACACACACTGCTAGCAGGCTCTTTGTCAAGTGTGGGTGTGGGGTTAAAGGCTAACTAAGAACTGAATGCTGTGGTCATGTGTTCCTGTGTTCCACCTGACCTGAGAGGGTAGCTGCTTGACACCAGCAATCCTCGCCTCCTCATTCCTCATAGGCTGTTGAGTTGAGATGGACTAGGATGTAGTTGCCCCTTGACATTGATCTTAGGTCAGTTTTTTTATTATACCCCCTGATCTAAGGTCAGATTTTCAAGGAGCACAAACTGATCCTGGATGTGTGAATATGAGCAACTTCTGCTTGCAGAGAGTGAGTGAGAACCATGGGTTGGAAACAAAATTATTATCCAATTGTTGAGTTCTGAAATTAACATTTTTTTTCGTTGCTTTCCACTGTTCCGACCAGCAAAATAAAGTTCTGAACCGGTTCGAGACAAAAAAAGAAGTTTATATCGTTCCTTGTTTTTTTGGTTTTTTTTTACATTCAGCTGGACATTAAATTCCTTCACCAATCAGTGAGGATAAAGCCACTTGTTGTGGAGCGGGAAAGCAATTTCATCCACATAGGAAAGTCGTTAAGAGCAAATTGTATTTTTCCGTAACTGTATGGTTTAATCATACTGAGGGAGTTTGATTTATCTCGTCTGGGTGCCCGTGTAGGTGTGTTTTGCATTGGCTGAAAGTTGATTGCATTCGATTTGGAACCGGGCTGCCTCCCAGGTACCCCGTTCAAAGCCCACTGTGATGTCGGCTCAAAACAAAATTGACGTAATTAAGCACGTGTGGTAACTCTGATTTTCTATTATCCCATGCAAAAGTGATTGATTTGGATAAAAACACTTTATCTGCCTTCCCAATGAAAAATATGAAGAACGTTTAAATATTTACTTTATGTATGTTTCTGAACACCATGCTGCCTTGTTGAAAACATGACCAAGCAGTGCAGATTAGTGTTCAATTTGGGAATAGTGCTCTTCCCTCTCAGCTTTCAAGATGAGGTGATGGGCAAATCCCGGTGCCCCGCGGCTCAGAATAATCGAATCCGTCCAATGAAAGACAAATACAAGCACGGTGCTGCCAGTCAGAGAGAGCGAGAGAGGATGGAGGAAGCTTGCCTTGAAGCTTAGGGGATCTTTTTAAGACATGCATTATCTGAATTAGGCCCACAGAGTTATACCTACGGAGGAGCGGCTTCTATGGAGGAACTTTGAATGTCTTTGAACTTCCGAGTTGGTTTAACAATGGACCAAAGCAAATGTTAGCTAGCTAATGTAGCTAACAAGCCCGAGTGCGCAGAGCAGCACTACACTCTAAAAACAAAAGGGTTCTGGAGTTTCCTTTAGGGATTCTTCAAATTGAAACTGTGTAGGAACTCCTATAAGTTCTTCAAATAACCCCTTTTAAAGGATCCCCAAAGAACCTGTTGGGGTTAATTTTGAACTACCCCCCCCGCGACTGTTATTATTTTTATTCATGATATTAAAATGCATAAAAATAACAACAATAACACAATATTTTAGTCCTCAGTTTTTATTGTGATTTTAGTGGGAAAGCAGAATAAAACAATTGAAATATGAGGTAAACTCCCAGCAGAGCCCCAAGTCCAATGGGTATATCCTCTGGCCTGTTGATGTTAATGTGTTGATGTTCTCCGTATCCATAGCCAGAATGATTTTGCAGTGCATGGTGATAGAGGTGTAGGGAGGCTGAAGTCTGTGAAACCCCCCAAAATGTATTGTACAGATAATTAACAAAACATGCACGCAACATTATGAATGAAAATAACTGTTTTGATAATGGTTTTCATACACATGCCTTGCCCATAATGTAGATGCCCATGGGACATTCATTGAAGAGGTAAGGGAGGAGGATGGTACATGTGATCTGCATAACATACCAATTGACATTCCTTGGTATGCCTCCTCCTCTGAATACCTGCATACACAATAGTGAGCAGTTCAGTCATCTGCACCCAATACAGTTAGCCTTCAACATATTCTTATAGTCTAAATATTCTTACCTATTGAAATCCATTGAATTGTCCATTTTCTGTTTTAGAAAGATTTTCACAAATATGAAAAGATAGATGTTATCACCATGAAAAAACATGAATTTAGATCAGACAAGGGACACATTTTACCTTGAATCTTTTAAGTGCCTTCACCTGCTGTCCTTTCAAATTCAAATCCAAATGTTTCAATTGGGCAGTTAGGTTCCTGCAAGAACCCCCACCAACTAAGGAGGTTCCCCGAGGAGGTTCCCAACTAAGGAGGTTCCCCCCACATCTTATGGGGTTCTTGGAGAAACTTTAGGGGGCCATTTTCAGTACCAAGAACCCTGAGGTTCTTCGAAAGAAATTTGAGGATCTTAGAAGATCCCTTGTTGAACCCGTAATTTTTAGAGTGTAGTTCATAAATTCAATGTGAAACATGATACAGTGACTATAGTATCCTTAACTAGCATTGAAAAAGCCAATCCATTCTTCTCAAATTAAACATCGCTCTATATTTTCTGAATTACTCTTGTAATGTTATCAGTAGGCTACAGTAACTTATGCTTCAGAGGTGAGGGGCATGTAGCCTACACACACACACACACACACACACACACACACACACACACACACACACACACACACACTGGCAAAGATTTTCAGCTGGCAGGCAGACGCTGGAATACAATTCTGTGTGACAAAGTGAGGGCTTTGTATAGGCGTTTTGTTGCGATTTTTGTGGGACTGGAAACAAATGCCCAGAATGTAAAATAATGTTCTTAACCTGTTCTCATTCTTTTACAAATAATGGTTTTGTTCCGGAACATTATAGTCCACTTTCATTTTCAGTTGTTGTTCTGTTCCTCAAATAATTTTGTTATTTTCTGGTTTTCGGTTCTGTTCCCTGAACTGTTCCAACCCTTGGTGACCTTGAAGTCTGACCTTTTAGTTGGCTATGTGAAGTCAATAATTATTGCTGCTGTAACCTTGATAGGGCTAGGGATGATCCATTCAATTCTTTGCCTAACTTAGTTGTGTCAGGTCTAGTAAAATTGTATTATACTGAATCTAGAGATGTCAGATTTTTGGCGGTGATCCTATACCCCCATGTTGCTATCAATCTGGGACAAACAGCCCTCTCCAACCATGTCTCCTCCTGCTCTCCTCTTCTGCAGTTTCCCATATCTTCTCAGAAAGATATATTTAATTGTGATTATGAAATCTCTGCCATCCCACCCACAGATTGCCAGGCTTATCAGTTGTCTACAGGGCTGTGTCCCCTCTACCCTCTCCAACTCACCCCTTTGATCCAAACTCCTCCCCCGCCTTCGCACCCCTCCTCACCCTCTCATCCCTCCTGCCAGCGCTGCTTACTGACTTCATCTGCCCAGCTGTGAAGAGAGAA
Source organism: Oncorhynchus kisutch (assembly GCF_002021735.2). Taxonomy (NCBI): domain Eukaryota; kingdom Metazoa; phylum Chordata; class Actinopteri; order Salmoniformes; family Salmonidae; genus Oncorhynchus; species Oncorhynchus kisutch. The sequence goes on from NC_034187.2 coordinate 76,917,566, forward strand.
GGAACTGCTCTCTCCATCCTCATCTCACTCCTCTGCTCCCTATGATAGTTCATCTCTTTCTCCTTTACTATCTCCCAGTCCATCTTCCTCCTTCCCTCCGTCCCTCGTTCTCAAAAGTTGCTCACGTCTTTCTCTCTTCCTATCTCTCCATCCGGGGCCAGCTTCAGAGGTAAGCAACATAAACGGTCGCTTAGGGCCCCCGGCCTCTAGGAGCAACTCAGTCGTGGTTTTAGTCGAATACACAAGGTGCAAGTTCGACATTTGTTTGTGCATCAGTTGCTTTTCTGTAGTTTTGTCAGTCACTGACAGGAAAACAATGAGCCAGGTCAGCTAACAGTGTTTACTGTGGATTGGTAACTTAGTCTAGCCAGTTACCTAAACTGGTATTACACGGTCGAATACCAACCAGGCGCACAGGGCACTTACCCAGGGGCACTGACCTCCATGGGGCCCCCATTGATTTTGTTAGTCACACTCAGAACCTCGGATTGCAGTTTTTTTTACAATTGCTTAACATCCTTTTCTCCCATTTGTAGTCCCATTTTCAAAACTCTCAATACAATTAGCACAACATTCATCTGTTGTGGTCCATAGCATTAACACAATTCATGTTGTTTTCACAGAATATGCAGTCAATTAACACGTTTCTAAAATGGTTACATTTGATTTATATACAAGCTTTCCCAATACCAACATGATGGATCTTTCTTGTCTTATTTGCAAATGCTTGCACACAGCATGCCAGAAATGAAGACCTAATGTTCAAAACCTTAAATATAGTATACAGCCTCTACTGTACTGCAACAACAGCAGCTCAAAAGCTAAATTGAAATAGCTGATAAGCATTTTTAATGAACAGATCATAGATACATTGAGAAATTGATGATTTACTGTAAGTTGTGTAAAATAAACCAACCTCACCTGATTCCAATCTCAATCGGAGACATAGCCAGGTGTTGAAGTTGTTTCAATTACATGGACACACACAGTAAAAAGGGGACTCTTTGGATTGATTTTGTTCAATGTGGATACAGAACAACACACAAAAATAATGTCTGGACAAGGGAGAGGAAAAGTTGGCCCAGGAGAGGAGTAGCTGGACCAGGGAGAGGAGTAGTAGGAGGAGTAGTTGGACAAGGAAGAGGAAAAGTTGGACCAGGGAGAGGAGTAGCTGGACAAGGGAGAGGAAAAGTTGGCCCAGGAGAGGAGTAGCTGGACCAGGGAGAGGATTAGCTGGACAAGGGAGAGGAGTAGCTGGACAAGGGAGAGGAGTAGCTGGACCAGGGAGAGGAGTAGTTGGACTAGGAAGAGGAGTAGCTGGACAAGGGAGAGAAGTAGCTGGACAATGGAGAGGAGTAGTTGTACCAGGGAGAGGAGTAGCTGGACCAGGGAGAGGAGTAGCTGGACAAGGGAGAGGAGTAGCTGGACAAGGGAGAGGAGTAGTTGGACCAGGGAGAGGAGTAGCTGGACCAGGCAGAGGAGTAGTTGGACAAGGGAGAGGAGTAGCTGGACCAGGTAGAGGAGTAGTTGGTCCAGGGAGAGGAGTAGTTGGACCAGGGAGAGGAGTAGTTGGACAAGAGATCGGGACACTCACCTTTCCTCCCCCCTACTCACCTTTCCTCCCCCCTACTCGCCTTTTCTCAACCAAATTGAGGAATGTTTTTCTGTCTGGAGGTGGAAAGTGTATGATCATCGGTCACATTACCAAATGCCCCTCCTGGATGCAATGGATGCAGAGACATCTCAGCTGAAGACTGTCAGGGGTGGATAAGGCAGGACAAGCGTTTCTATCCAAGGTGCATAGACATCTCAGCTGAGATGTCAGGGGTGGATAAGGCAGGCCAAGCGTTTCTATCCAAGGTGCATAGACATCTCAGCTGAGATGTCAGGGGTGGATAAGGCAGGCCAAGCGTTTCTATCCAAGGTGCGTAGCGAGACACGACATTAGATGTGATGAGGATGAGAACATGTGTCCAAACGCTGAAGATCGTGTAGATTAGAACAGGACTGTGCATGTGTGTGTTTTTTCCCTTCTGTGCCTTTTTAATTGTCATTTTATTTGTACAAAAGGCCATGTGTGTTCCATGTTGTGTTGATCACTGGCAGCAATTTCATGTTGCTAATAAAGATTTTACTGCAGCAATTCTGTCACTTACTATTATTTTTACTGTACATTCTATAATGTAAAGTTGACTCATTCACTTATGGATGAACAAAATGTGGTTTTGAGCAGAAAATTAACTAGTTGGCTAATTGTATGATGTAGGTGTGTTGCTGTCTTAAGAGTTTAGATAAAAGTATCTTAAGTATAGATAAGTGCTTGTTAGCAATTGTAAAAAACTGTAACACGGCATAAGTCTTGGAAAAATGTGTAGAATTGAATGACATTACCTTTAAACCTCTAAAATAATTGCTCTGCCCCATGTCAAAATGTGTAGAACTGCAGAAAACTTGAATTAAAAGTGCAACATTTTATCTACGGTCCATGGCAAAATGTGTAGAATTGCAGGAAATAAACTAAACGTCAAGAATTGGGCTACAAAATGTTTTTGCCAGCTTGATCGGGGCCCCCCCAACTAAATCTCGCTCAGGGCCCCCAAAAGGTTTGACCCAGCCCTGTCTCCATCCATCTTCCTCCTTCCCTCCTCTCGTTCTCAAAGGTTGTACACCCGCTTCCTTTCTCTTCCTTTGTCTCCCTTTATCTGGTTACCCTCCTGTGCTTCCTATGGTAACTCATCATCTCTCTCTCTCTCTCTCTCTCTCTCTCTCTCTCTCTCTCTCTCTCTGTTTGCTCTCTCTCTCTCTTTCTCTCTCTCTCTCTCTCTCTCTCTCTCTGATCTCTCTCTCTCTCTCTCAGTATCTGTCTCTCTCTCTCTCTCAGTATCTCTCTGTTCTATCTCTCCATTCATCTCTTTCTTTCTTGTCCCCTATGGTTGTTCAGACAATTTGATAAAATATGTATGCCACTTTACACAGCAGATGAAACAGTATTGGTGACAATGCCTCAATCCAGTACATTAACAAGCTACATGGCAGTTCCACCACTCCACTACCATTGGCCCAGTACATTAACAAGCTACATGGCAGTTCCACCACTCCACTACCATTGGCCCAGTACATTAACAACCTACGTGGCAGTTCCACCACTCCACTACCATTGGCCCAGTACATTAACAAGCAACCTGGCAGTTCCACCACTCCACTACCATTGGCCCAGTACATTAACAAGCTACCTGGCAGTTCCACCACTCCACTACCATTGGGTCAGTACATTAACAAGCTACATGGCAGTTCTACCACTCCACTACCATTGGCCCAGTACATTAACAAGCTACATGGCAGTTCTACCACTCCACTACCATTGGCTCAGTACATTAACAAGCTACATGGCAGTTCCACCACCCCACTACCATTGGCTCAGTACATTAAAAAGCTACATGGCAGTTCCACCACTCCACTACCATTGGCTCAGTACATTAACAAGCTACATGGCAGTTCCACCACTCCACTACCATTGGCCCAGTACATTAACAAGCTACATGGCAGTTCCACCACTCCACTACCATTGGCTCAGTACATTAACAAGCTACATGGCAGTTCCACCACTCCACTACCATTGGCCCAGTACATTAACAAGCTACCTGGCAGTTCCACCACTCCACTACCATTGGCCCAGTACATTAACAAGCTACATGGCAGTTCCACCACTCCACTACCATTGGCCCAGTACATTAACAAGCTACATGGCAGTTCCACCACTCCACTACCATTGGCCCAGTACATTAACAAGCTACATGGCAGTTCCACCCCTCCACTACCATTGGCCCAGTACATTAACAAGCTACATGGCAGTTCCACCACTCCACTACCATTGGCCCAGTACATTAACAAGCTACATGGCAGTTCTACCACTCCACTACCATTGGCCCAGTACATTAACAAGCTACATGGCAGTTCCACCACTCCACTACCATTGGCCCAGTACATTAACAAGCTACATGGCAGTTCCACCCCTCCACTACCATTGGCCCAGTACAGTTACAAGCTACATGGCAGTTCCACCACTCCACTACCATTGGCCCAGTACATTAACAAGCTACATGGCAGTTCTACCACTCCACTACCATTGGCCCAGTACATTAACAAGCTACATGGCAGTTCCACCACTCCACTACCATTGACCCAGTACATTAACAAGCTACCTGGCAGTTCCACCACTCCACTACCATTGGCTCAGTACATTAACAAGCTACATGGCCGTTCCACCACTCCACTACCATTGGCCCAGTACATTAACAAGCTACCTGGCAGTTCCACCACTCCACTACCATTGGCTCAGTACATTAACAAGCTACATGGCAGTTCTACCACTCCACTACCATTGGCCCAGTACATTAACAAGCTACATGGCAGTTCCACCACTCCACTACCATTGGCCCAGTACATTAACAAGCTACATGGCAGTTCCACCACTCCACTACCATTGGCCCAGTACATTAACAAGCTACATGGCAGTTCCACCACTCCACTACCATTGGCCCAGTACATTAACAAGCTACATGGCAGTTCCACCACTCCACTACCATTGGCCCAGTACATTAACAAGCTACATGGCAGTTCCACCCCTCCACTACCATTGGCCCAGTACAGTTACAAGCTACATGGCAGTTCCACCACTCCACTACCATTGGCCCAGTACATTAACAAGCTACATGGCAGTTCTACCACTCCACTACCATTGGCCCAGTACATTAACAAGCTACATGGCAGTTCCACCACTCCACTACCATTGACCCAGTACATTAACAAGCTACCTGGCAGTTCCACCACTCCACTACCATTGGCTCAGTACATTAACAAGCTACATGGCCGTTCCACCACTCCACTACCATTGGCCCAGTACATTAACAAGCTACCTGGCAGTTCCACCACTCCACTACCATTGGCTCAGTACATTAACAAGCTACATGGCAGTTCTACCACTTCACTACCATTGGCCCAGTACATTAACAAGCTACATGGCAGTTCCACCACTCCACTACCATTGGCCCAGTACATTAACAAGCTACATGGCAGTTCCACCACTCCACTACCATTGGCCCAGTACATTAACAAGCTACATGGCAGTTCCACCACTCCACTACCATTGGCCCAGTACATTAACAAGCTACATGGCAGTTCCACCACTCCACTACCATTGGCCCAGTACATTAACAAGCTACATGGCAGTTCCACCACTCCACTACCATTGGCCCAGTACATTAACAAGCTACATGGCAGTTCTACCACCCCACTACCATTGGCTCAGTACATTAACAAGCTACATGGCAGTTCTACCACCCCACCACTATTGGCAAAGCTTTCTTTCTATCTCTCCTCACCTCCACCTTATTCCCTCCTTCCTGTAGTGAGTCTCAGGCCTTACACTTTATGTACTGTATTTCTTTCCACATTCCACCCTTGACCCTTTTATGCAATCTACAGTACACAAAAAGAGTTGTAACACAGTCTCACTATATCTCACTTCGAACGCCCTGTCACCTACTCACCCCCACCTAACCCCCATAATTGCACCTGACTAGTTACCCATCATCTCTGCTCCACCACCTCTACCATCTGTTATGAGGATTACCTCCCCTCAAGGGAAACCACCTCTTCGCTGTTTCCAGGTAATTCTACTCTCTTTTCCTTTATAATCCTCCAACCTAAGTGAGCACAGAAGCAAGCATGCGAACGAACACACATGCACATATACAGTGCCTTGCGAAAGTATTTGGCCCCCTTGAACTTTGCGACCCTTTGCCACATTTCAGGCTTCAAACATAAAGATATAAAACTGTATTTTTTTGTGAAGAATCAACAACAAGTGGGACACAATCATGAAGTGGAACGACATTTATTGGATATTTCAAACTTTTTTAACAAATCAAAAACTGAAAAATTGGGCGTGGAAAATTATTCAGCCCCTTTACTTTCAGTGCAGCAAACTCTCTCCAGAAGTTCAGTGAGGATCTCTGAATGATCCAATGTTGACCTAAATGACTAATGATGATAAATACAATCCACCTGTGTGTAATCAAGTGTCCGTATAAATGCACCTGCACTGTGATAGTCTCAGAGGTCCGTTAAAAGCGCAGAGAGCATCATGAAGAACAAGGAACACACCAGGCAGGTCTGAGATACTGTTATGAGGAACTTTAAAGCTGGATTTGGATACCAAAAGATTTCCCAAGCTTTAAACATCCCAAGGAGCACTGTGCAAGCGATAATATTGAAATGGAAGGAGTATCAGACCACTGCAAATCTACCAAGCACTGGCCGTCCCTCTAAACTTTCAGCTCATACAAGGAGAAGACTGATCAGAGATGCAGCCAAGAGGCCCATGATCACTCTGGATGAACTGCAGAGATCTACAGCTGAGGTGGGAGACTCTGTCCATAGGACAACAATCAGTCGTATATTGCACAAATCTGGCCTTTATGGAAGAGTGGCAAGAAGAAAGCCATTTCTTAAAGATATCCATAAAAAGTGTTGTTTAAAGTTTGCCACAAGCCACCTGGGAGACACACCAAACATGTGGAAGAAGGTGCTCTGGTCAGATGAAACCAAAATTGAACTTTTTGGCAACAATGCAAAACGTTATGTTTGGCGTAAAAGCAACACAGCTCATCACCCTGAACACCCCATCCCCACTGTCAAACATGGTGGTGGCAGCATCATGGTTTGGGCCTGCTTTTCTTCAGCAGGGACAGGGAAGATGGTTCAAATTGATGGGAAGATGGATGGAGCCAAATACAGGACCATTCTGGAAGAAAACCTGATGGAGTCTGCAAAAGACCTGAGACTGGGACGGAGATTTGTCTTCCAACAAGACAATGATCCAAAACATAAAGCAAAATCTACAATGGAATGGTTCAAAAATAAACATATCCAGGTGTTAGAATGGCCAAGTCAAAGTCCAGACCTGAATCCAATCGAGAATCTGTGGAAAGAACTGAAAACTGCTGTTCACAAATGCTCTCCATCCAACCTCACTGAGCTCGAGCTGTTTTGCAAGTAGGAATGGGAAAAAAAGTCAGTCTCTCGATGTGCAAAACTGATAGAGACATACCTCAAGCGACTTACAGCTTTAATCGCAGCAAAAGGTGACGCTACAAAGTATTAACTTAAGGGGGCTGAATAATTTTGCACGCCCAATTTTTCAGTTTTTGATTTGTTAAAAAAGTTTGAAATATCCAATAAATGTCGTTCCACTTCATGATTGTGTCCCACTTGTTGTTGATTCTTCACAAAAAATACAGTTTTATATCTTTATGTTTGAAGCCTGAAATGTGGCAAAAGGTCGCAAAGTTCAAGGGGGCCGAATACTTTCGCAAGGCACTGTATATATATGCACACACACACACACACACACTGAACAAAATCCCATGCTATGTCAAAAGGGCACATATACATCCACACACATAGGCTGACACATAGACACAAACACAGCACACAAACACACCACACACACACAGACTCTCTCTCTCTCTCTCTCTCTCTCTCTCTCTCTCTCTCTCTCTCCAGAAGCAGTGTGAGCTCTCCCCATGCCCATCCCTGTCTACCTACTGAGTGATGTATTCCCCCTCCAAATTCCAATGGACCAGTTTATTTTCTTTATTTACACTTCCAGCAGAATACTCCTTCTATCTTCATTACAGACAGGCAGGCTAAAACATTGTTTTAATGGCAGTCTTTATTGACTGTCTTCTACCTTGCTGTTAACTGCTAGACGAGAACTGAATTTAAACATGAACACACACACATACTCACACACACACACACAGACACACATACAGAATGATGAATGTACAAGCACAAATACTGCACACAGACACACACACACACACACACACACACACACACACACACACACACACACACACACACACACACACATACAGAATGATAAATGTACAAGCACAAATACTGCACACACACACACACACACACACACACACGGAAGCACTAATGCCAACTAGCTCTCACAGTCTCCAGTCAGAATTAGACGTTCCTCCATGTTTCTCAAACGTCAAATTTCAAATTGTTTTACCCTTAGCCTACAATTTCCGCGCCCCCAGGGAAATCAAATTAACATAATAAAAATATCCCCATCAAAATCTGTCTGTTTAAACTAGAGATATCTGAAATCTATACCTAATCCGCCGATATCGCCCTTTCAATGAAAGGTGGCAGAGCTAGAGCGGTATTTGTCAGGTCATGAAGCATCCCGAAAACCAATCTTCTCACCAAAACATCTGTAGCGCCAGGACGGTTTAGCCTACCAACTATTATGAACGCTCAGTGGATGCCCACAAGCCTCACAAGATTCATCTGAAGGTCCATGGGGCAAGTTAGAATTTGGTAGTATACACACACACACACACACACACGCATGCACACACACACAATATCAGGATACAATATCAGGATTTTATTTACATGCATTTAACCCCTTAATTGTGTAAATAAAAAGTATATGTACTATACAGTGCATTTGTAAAGTATTTTAATACCCCTTCACTTTTTTCACATTTTGTTACGTTACAGCCTTTTTTCGTCATCAATCTTCACACAACACGCCATCATGACCAAGCAAAAACAGGTCTTTAGACATTTTTGCAAATTTATAAAAAATGTAAAACTGATACATCACATTTATGTAAGTATTGAGAATCTTTGCTCAGTTGAAGCACCGTTGGCAGTGATTGCAGGCACACCTGTATTTGGGAAGATTCTCCCATTCTTCTCTCCAGATCCTCTCAAGCTCTGTCAGGCTGGATGTGGAGCGTCGCTGCACAGATATTTTCAGGTCTCTCCAGAGATGTTCGATCGGGTTCAAGTCCGGGCTCTGGCTGGGCCGCTCATGGACATTCAGAGACTTGACCTGAAACCACTCCTGCGTTGTCTTAGCTGTTTGCTTAGGGTCGTTCTCCTGTTGGAAGGTGAACCTTCACCCCAGTCTGCGGTCCTGAGCACTCTGGAGAAGGTTTTCATCAAGGATCTCTCTGTACTTTGCTCCGTTCATCTTTCCCTCGATCCTGAGTAGTCTCGCAGTCCCTGCCGCTGAAAAACATCCCCACAGCATAATGCTGTCACCACCATGCTTCAACGTAGGGATGGTTTCCAGGTTTCCCCCAGACATGACACTTGATATTCAAGCAAAATAGTTCAATCTTGGTTTCCTCAGACCAGATAATCTTGTTTCTCATGGTCTGAGAGTCCTTTCCGTGCCTTTTGGAAAATTCCAAGTGGGCTGTCATGTGCCTTTTGCTGAGGTGTGGTTTCCATCTGGCCACTCCATCTCCACAGAGGAACTCTGGAGCTCTGTCAGAGTGACCATTGGGTTCTCTGTCGGCTCTCTGTCCAAGGTCCTTCTCCCCTGATTGCTCAGTTTGGCCAGGTGGCCAGCTGTAGGAAGAGTCTTGGTGGTTCCAAACTTCTTCCATTTAAGGATGATGGAGGCCACTGTGGTCTTGGGGACCTTCAATGCTGGAGAATATTTTTTGGTACCCCTTCCCAAATCTGTGCCTCGACACATTCTTGTCTCGGAGCTCTATGGAAATTCCTTCGACCTCAAGGCTTGCGTTTTGCTCTGACATGCACTGTCAACTGTGGTACATCTTATAGACAGGTATGTGCCTTTCAAAATCATGTTCAATCAATGTAATTTGCCACAGGTGGACTCTAATCAAGTTGTAGAAACATCTTAAGGATGATCAATGGAAACGAGAAGCACCTGAGGTCAATTTTGAGTCTCATTGTAAAGGGTCTGAATATTTATGTAAGTAAGGTATTTCTAAAAATCTGTTTTCACTTTGTCATTATGGGGTATTGTGATTAGATTGATGGGGAAAAACACATTGAATCAATTTTAGAGTAAGACTGTAATGGATCAAAATGTGGAAAAATTCAAGGGGTCTGAATACTTTCTGAATTCACTGTACTTCCATTCATTTTTTTCAGCTGGTACTGGGTGACCTTCAGCTGGTATTGAGTGACCAGACGAGTCTCGTGAGGCCTGGAGCTTCCATAGAGGGGTCAACATAAAGGTTAAAATATATATATTTTTATAATAGTTTGTAGGCCAAACTGTTCCCAAGGGGTTCCCAAGGGGTTCATGTTTTTGCCCGAACACTACACAGCTGATTTAAATTATTGAGGCTTGATGATTAGTTGATTATTTTTATCAGCTGTGTAGTGCTAGGGCAAAAACAAAACAGTGCACTCCTTGGGATCCGAGGACCAAGTTTGGGAAACCCTAGCTTAAGGAGTGCATGAACACTCTGGGTTTTAATCAGTAGGGGGTAAGGAGTGGAGGAACACTCTGGGTTTTAATCAGCAGGGGGTAAGGAGTGGAGGAAAGCTCTGGGTTTTAATCAGTAGGGGGTAAGGAGTGGAGGAACACTCTGGGTTTTAATCAGTAGGGGGTAAGGAGTGGAGGAAAGCTCTGGGTTTTAATCAGTAGGGGGTAAGGAGTGGAGGAACACTCTGGGTTTTAATCAGTAGGGGGTAAGGAGTGGAGGAAAGCTCTGGGTTTTAATCAGTAGGGGGTAAGGAGTGGAGGAACACTCTGGGTTTTAATCAGTAGGGGGTAAGGAGTGGAGGAACACTCTGGGCTTTAATCAGTAGGGGGTAAGGAGTGGAGGAAAGCTCTGGGTTTTAATCAGTAGGGGGTAAGGAGTGGAGGAACACTCTGGGTTTTAATCAGTAGGGGGTAAGGAGTGGAGGAACACTCTGGGTTTTAATCAGTAGGGGGTAAGAAGTGGAGGAACACTCTGGGTTTTAATCAGTAGGGGGTAAGGAGTGGAGGAACACTCTGGGTTTTAATCAGTAGGGGGTAAGGAGTGGAGGAACACTCTGGGTTTTAATCAGTAGGGGGTAAGGAGTGGAGGAACACTCTGGGTTTTAATCAGTAGGGGGTAAGGAGTGGAGGAACACTCTGGGTTTTAATCAGTAGGGGGTAAGGAGTGGAGGAACACTCTGGGTTTTAATCAGCAGGGGGTAAGGAGTGGAGGAACACTCTGGGTTTTAATCAGTAGGGGGTAAGGAGTGGAGGAACACTCTGGGTTTTAATCGGTAGGGGGTAAGGAGTGGAGGAACACTCTGGGTTTCAATCGGTAGGGGGTAAGGAGTGGAGGAACACTCTGGGTTTTAATCGGTAGGGGGTAAGGAGTGGAGGAACACTCTGGGTTTTAATCAGTAGGGGGTAAGGAGTGGAGGAACACTCTGGGTTTTAATCAGAAGAGGGTAAGGAGTGGAGGAACACTCTGGGTTTTAATCAGTAGGGGGTAAGGAGTGGAGGAACACTCTGGGTTTTAATCAGTAGGGGGTAAGGAGTGGAGGAACTGGTTTTAATCAGTAGGGGGTAAGGAGTGGAGGAACACTCTGGGTTTTAATCAGTAGGGGGTAAGGAGTGGAGGAACACTCTGGGTTTTAATCAGTAGGGGGTAAGGAGTGGAGGAACACTCTGGGTTTTAATCAGTAGGGGGTAAGGAGTGGAGGAACACTCTGGGTTTTAATCAGTAGGAGGTAAGAAGTGGAGGAATACTGGGTTTTAATCAGTAGGGGGTAAGGAGTGGAGGAACTGGGTTTTAATCCTGGACAAAGTGGAAGAAAAGCAGCACTGCTGAACAGAGCCACACAGGCCTGTTATTAATGTATTAATGAATCAGGAAGGTTAAAGAATGTAAATTGGATACTATTACATAAATAAAATACACGTGGATGAGTTATTACAGTGGATGAGTTATTACAGTGGATGAGTTATTACAGTGGATGAGTTATTACAGTGGATGAGTTATTACAGTGGATGAGTTATTACAATGGATGAGTTATTACAGTGGATGAGTTATTACAGTGGATGAGTTATTACAGTGGATGAGTTATTACAGTGGATGAGTTATTACAGTGCTATAGATGCTTAATAATATCTTTATAGTTGTGTAAGTATAGGTGCAGAGAACAGACATAATCTATAGTTGTCACCGATAATGTAACGTACAGGAAGTTCTCCTGATCTGGAATACCTCACCTTCAAGTGTCGCATTACCTCCGGAGAGAATTTTCTTTGGTCATGGTCACGGCCATGTAAATTACCCATCAAGCCGACACCGTGACCGCTCTCAACTGGACTTTGTGCAAACTGGAAACTGCATATCCTGAGGCCGCATTTATTTTAGCTGAGGACTTTAATAAATATAATCTGAGGAAAACAGCTTCTATCTCCAGGCCATTAGACTGTTAAATAGTGATTGGAAGTTAATTATTTGACTAGGCTACATGTATTTGACATTGTGTTGTTATTTTGCTGAACACTAGAATGTTTCATTTTATTTTTGGCAGTGAAACGCCTTGTTGGGAAATATAAATGTACTACTTTTAATGTCTATCACATTTTTATTTGGCGTACCCCCGGTTTGGGAATATCTGCTTCAGTGCCTTGTTTCATACAGGATGCATGTTTTGGAATATTATTATTCTGTATATTTGTATTCTCATTCTCAAACTTGTACGCCATCTGTAAACATGAATACAATTGTTAAATTATGAGCTTAGTTGCTTTAGCCACGGAAAAAGACAGGTACCTTCCCGCTAGCCATGATTAGCTGAGATAACTGATGGGCTTGACATGCCGAGAGATTAGTTCAGATTAATCGCATGCTTCTGTCTAAAACATGAGCTGCTCAGTATATGTAGATAATCCTTACTAAATATTTTGAAAAATGACATAAATGTTGCTAATGCTCGGAGGAAGGAGGCGACAAGCTTTGGAAAACCAGTCCACGACGATGAGAACAGTGGTTTCCCCTGGGATGGGGGAAGGTCAGTGACAAAGTCCACCGAGAGGTGAGACCAGTGTCTTATCACCACTGGTGCGATGATACGGTACGGAGGGATGATGGGGGTCTCCTCTCCCTCTCTCTGCTCTGCATCATAGAGGTGTTCTTCGAGCCTGGCCTATAAGAAAGCATGGAATCTTAAAAGAAATCTCGCCATGCCCACCAACGAACCATCAAACAGTCAAAGCGTCAATACAGGACTAAGATTGAATCATACTACACCGGCTCCGACGCTCATCGCATGTGGCATGGCTTGCAAACTATTACAGACTACAAAGGGAAGCACAGCCTATAACTTCCAGTGACACAAGCTTACCAGATGAGCTAAATAACTTATATGCTCACTTCGAGGCAAGTAACACTGAACATCAACTGTTCCGGGTGTCTATGTAATCACGCTCTCCGCAGCCGATGTTAAAGCCAACTTTAGGTATTAGTACACGTTAATAATCGATCAAATTGATTGACAGGAAGTGCTTATTTCTCATCTGACCAAGGATTAACTTCAAAGCAAATGACAGTACTGGCGACATCGTGTGGAAGCTGTAGGCATTGTAACCAGCTCGCTATCTATTTTCCCTTGCCATTGACAATACAGGCAACTGGCAGAAGAATATTTTTTTTTTTTGGGTGAACAGTTTTCCTTGGGCTTTTGCTTGCTCCTCACGCTCTGTTATAGTCACAGACATGATTTAACTAGTTGTATAAACTTCAGAGTGTTTTCTATCCACACATACTAATCATATGCATGTACTATATTCCTGGCATGAGTAGCAGGACGTTGAAATTTTGCGTTTTTAACAAAATGTTGAAAAAAAAGTCCCGAGCTCTAAGAGGTTTTTAAGGGGTGTATGCTCAGTCCCCTCCTGTACGCCCTGTTCACTCATGACTGCATGGCCAGGCACGACTCCAACACCATCATTAAGTCTGCTGATGACACAACAGTGGTAGTCCTGATCACCGACCACCATCAGACAGCCTATAGGAAGGAGGTCAGAGACCTGACCGTGTGGTGCAAGGACGACAACCTCTCCCTCAACGTGATCAAGACAAAGGAGATGATTGTGGACTACAGGAAAATGAGGACCTAGCACGCCCCCATCCTCATCGATGGGGCTGTAGTGGAGCAGGTTGAGAGCTTCAAGTTCCTTGACGTGCACATCACCAACAAACTAACATGGTCCAAGCACACCAAGACAGTTGTGCATGACAAAACCTATTCCCCCTCAGGAGACTGAACATTTTTGCATGGTCCTTAGATCCTCAAAAGGTTTTACAGCTCCACCATCGAGAGCATCCTGACTGGCGGCATCACTTCCTGGTACGGCAACTGCTCGGCCTCCGACCGCAAGGCACTACAGAGGGTAGTGCGTACAGCCCAGTACATCACCGGGGCCAAGCTTCCTGCCATCCAGGACCTCTATACCAGACAGTGTCAGAGGAAGGCTCTAAAAATTGTCAAAGACTCCGGCAAACCTAGTCACAGACTGTTCTCTCTGCTACCGCAAGGCAAGCAGTACCGGAGCGTCAAGTCTAGTTCCAAGAGGCTTCTAAACAGATTCTAGCCCCAAGCCATAAGACTCCTGAACAGCTAATCAAATGGCAACCAAGACAGTTTGCATTGCCCAAGCCCCCACCCCCCCACCCCCCACCCTCTCCTACGCTGCTGCTACTCTATGTTATTATCTATGCAGAGTCACTTTATAACTCTACATACATGTGCAGATTCCTCAATTACCTCAACACTGGTGACCCTGCACAATGACTCTGTACCGGTAGACCCTGTATATAGCCCCACTATTGTTATATACCGCTGCTCTTAATTATTTGTTATTCTTATCTCTTACTTTTTTTTGTTTCTTAAAACGCCAATTGATGGTTAAGGGCTTGTAAGTAAGCATTTCAATGTAACGACTACACCTGTTGTATTTGGCACATGTGAAAAATACATTTGATTTGATTTGATTTGAATTGGAACCTGGCGAAGAATAGAGCCCACCTGGCCAGTCTTGGGTTTAGCCTCTTTGCTGCCCAGATATACAGAGGCTTGTGAAAGTATTCACACCTCTTGGAATTTTTTCTATTTTGTTGCCTCGCAACCTGGAATTAAAATAGATTTGCTGGTAGTTTGTATAATTTGATTTATACAACATGCCTACCACTTTGAAAATGCAAAATATTTTTTATTGTGAAACAAACAAAAAATAAGACATTAAAACAGAAAACTTGAGCGTGCATAACTATTCATCCCCCCAAGTCAATACTTTGTAGAGACACCTTTTGCAGCAATTATAGTGGCAAGTTTCTTGTCATATGTCTCTATAAGCTTGGCACATCTAGCCACTGGGATTTTTGCCCATTCTTCAAGGAAAAACTGCTCCAGCTCCTTCAAGTTGGATGGGTTCCGCTGGGGTACAGCAATCTTTAAGTCATACCACAGATTCTCAATTGATTGAGGTCTGGGCTTTGACTAGGCAATTCCAAGACATTTCAAATTTCCCCTTAAACCACTCACGTGTTGCTTTCACAGTATGCTTAGGGTCATTTCCCTGCTTGAAGGTGAATCTCTATCCCATTCTCAAATCTCTGAAAGACTGAAACAGGTTTCCCTCAAGAATTTCCCTGCATTTAGCACCATCCATCATTCCTTCAATTCTGACCAGTTTCTCAGTCCCTGCTGATGAAAAACATGCCCACAGCATGATGCTGCCACCACCATGCTTCACTGTGGGGATGTTGTTCTCAGGGTGATGAGAGGTGTTGGATTGCGCCAGACGTAGTGTTTTCCTTGATGGCCAAAAAGCTCCATTTTAGTCTCACCTGACCAGAGTACCTTCTTCCATATTTTTGTGGAGTCTCCCACATGCCTTTTGGTGAACACCAAACGTGTTTGCTTATTTCTTTCTTTAAGCAATGTCTTTTTTCTGGTCACTCTTCTGTAAAGCCCAGCTCTGTGGAGTGTACAGCTTAAAGTGGTCCTATGGACAGGTACTCCAATCTCCGCTATGGAGCTTTACAGCACCTTCAGGGTTATCGTTGGTCTCTTTTTTGCCTCTCTGGTTAATGCCATCCTTGCCTGTGAGTTTTGGTGGGCGGCCCTCTTTTGACGGCCAGCACTGCCTTCTTTTGTATTCCCCATAGACTTGAACTGCATTCAGGGTCCCTTGTTATCCTTAGAGTTTTCTATTGGATTATGATTGTCACTGGTCTCAGCAGCCACTTTCCCAAATTCAATTTTTGCCATTTTTCCATGTATTAGAATGATTTTTCTTAGAATGAAAGGTCATGGATGGAGACTCTGACTCACCAGGTACCAACTCAAATGTATCATTCACTTCGTCTTTGTCCTTGGGAGCTGAGAAATTATGCTCTTCAACCTCAGTCTCACTTTCTGTCAGTTTGGCTGAGATATGTGATACGTCTGCCCTACTCACGGGGACAGGATTATTGTCCTGCACCTAGTGTGAAAACTTTTCCTCTGTGCACCTTAAGTTGTCCAGTGTAGTAGGACTGTACTCTAGCATCTCCTGACCCCCTCTAGTGTGGGATTGTGTCAGACAGGCCTGTCTAAGTGCAGCACCTTGTCCACCATAAAATACGTTGATCCAGTGAATGTCCATCTTTAAACAACGTGTTATGGGAGTGATGGGTGCTGCTTCAACATCCACAAAACGATCTCCATTGGAGCAGTTTGTATGTTGACCCTTGTATATTATCATGCACCTCATCACTCTCCCCACCACCTTACATCCAGTTTAGCCAGAAGCTCAGTCACATCACCATCATATTCTGATTCAGGTATTTCTTTAATTGTAACTTGAATTGAGTTCTGGTCAGCCACGCATGACTTCAAACTGAACGGATTATTCTCTGAACACAACATGTTTTCCTCTGACTGTTTTTCCTCTGATAAGAAGCTTTGCCCTTGCTTCCTTACTTAGAAGGTATATACACCAAAATGCATGTACTCTCTGTTCTGACCTCGAGTTGTTTGGATGAATTTCATGTATGAGACTGTGGTCCTCTTCCTTAATGGGGTTTGCTATGGCTTCCTCCTTTGTCAGGATTTCTCCATTGGGGCATTTCGTCCCACAACCTTACTCCAGGTCTGATTTTCCTTGACGTCAGTTTTCACAATGTTGAAAATAGCCACAACTACAGCAGCATTTTAATTGTAGTGTTAATGTTGATAGTAATCTGTTTAAAATTGAATTGTATCAACCATACTATTCAGCATTATATAGTGAGAATACTTCTTACTGAAGAATTGATGGATGGTTGATCCTCAAATAGATACTTGCTGAATTCAGTGAAGCTTCGTAGTTGGGCTGAATACTTAGACAAAAGGAGATAACAAAACATAACATAACAAAACAAAACAAAACATAACATTTTCCAGACCATCTGTCGATAAATCCAAAAAAGAAACAAAAAAACGAAACTGTTTAAGACATCAATTTAAACAAAGAGGCATTCAGTAATTCACCTGCCCACACTCATGTAACAAAATAAAGTTAGATCTTATTTGATGTAGTGTGTGTTTACCCCAGAGACGGTACTGTGAAGAACAACATGACCTACACCAAAGTCAAATTAGGTTATAACGTTAGGCCAACGAGACAGTGTCCAAGTTCTAGAAATCTCTGGTAGAATCACCTGCTTTTATAGCATCACACTCACAACCGTAAGCTATTTTCTGTAATTAGTTTGCCATTAACTTGTAAATAATGATCTTGTTGTGAGTTAATTTTCCTGTGATAACAAATACAAATGATCCAAAGTTAAGCTTTCTGATTTGGTCCTTATTTGAACTGGCTAGCCAGCTGACTTAAGGTTAGCTAGCTAAGAAGCTAGAAATTAACCAAAACATTGTTTAGAAGTTGCTTTTAGTTGCCTGGTTATCTAGATTAACATATATTTTAAATGGATGGGTTTATTGCTGTTAAAATACACCAGTTATGCTATATATCCAGGTGTACCAAAACATTCAAGGGCCATTTTTTAAAAAAAAGATGAACTTTCAAAGCAGAATTACTTTCCCAATGTTTCTCATCTGTATAGTATGATATATCATTTTCACTTTGAGATTATGGAGTATTTTGTGTAGATCACTGACAAAATTCACAACAGAATCCATTGCAATCCCACATTGTAATGCAACAACGTGAAAACGTTTGATACCCACTGTATTTTCCTTCTTTGGATATACACATCTGATACACACATCTGATACACACATCTGATACACACATCTGATACACACATCTGATACACACATCTGATACACACATCTCCTCTTCTATGAAGTGCTGCCTCTCTCTTCTCATACCCCACTTTTTAAAAACATTTTGTTTGCTGTATCTCTCATTAGCTACAATACCCGTAGAGTACGACCTTTCCTCACACAGGAAGTGGCGCAGGTCCTAATCCATGCACTATCGTATCCCGCAGACTACTGCAGCTCTCTGTTGGCTGGGTTTGCTGCTTGTGCCATTAAACCAATTTATCCTGAATGCCGCAGCCCGCCTGATGTTCAATCTTCATAAGTTCTCCCATGTCATCCTGCCCCTCAGCACACTCCACTGGCTTCCAGTCAAAGCTCGCATCATCTTCAAGACTATGGTGCTTGCCAACAGAGCAGTACGGGGAACTGCACATCCTTACCTTCAGGCTATGTTCAAACCTCCCAACCCGAGCTCTCCATTCCGCCACCTTATGTGGGGATGTTGTTATTATATTGTTTGGAGCATATTCAGTGTAATTTTATTGATTTATTTGTACACAGTCTACTATTCCGTTAGTCACTACCTCAACCAATACTTTTGCCTGTGTGTCTGCTCATTCTTTTTACATGAACACGAAGGTAGACAGGAAATGAAATAAACATGCAGACATGGACAGAGTTACTATGACAGTTGCTGTAAAAAATGAGAAGTTTTGCAGAAAGACAAAGAGACAAGTAAACAGATAGATGGACACGGAGGTGGACAGACAGAAACGGACAGGTAGACACACCGCTGGGGATTGGGGCCATTCTTAGTGACAGTTGGAGAGAATTGACTGACTTAAGTGAATTGTGGCGTCCATCTTGTCACCTGTCAGTGCAATGGAAATGTTTTGATATGCTGAAGGAAAAGAAAAAGGACGAGGAGGAAAAAGAAGAGAACGAATGTAGAACGTGTTTAACTATCATACTGTATGTGGGTGTCTCTCTCGTCTGAGACGAGGACAATTCTCATTTCCATTCCCCTTGAACCTGAGGCCAAGGTTTTATTCAGTTTTGAGTCAAATCCGGGATGGTGTGCGTACATCCGTCTGTGTGTGGGATGAGTTTAGTTTGGTTTGATTGTCACTGTGTCGTCATGCTGTTTTCTTACATTTCTTTTTGTGTTTGTCTAAATGCTTTCCCTCTCCAAGGCTCCATGTACTGTAACTTGGGAACCACGTTTTAAATGACCCACAAAAACACAAACAATGACAACGGGATGGAAAAAATGCAGTGACACATTACTCAGGGCTGAAGTGTACACACATTACTCAGGGCTGAAGTGTACACACATTACTCAGGGCTGAAGTGTACACACATTACTCAGGGCTGAAGTGTACACACATTACTCAGGGCTGAAGTGTACACACATTACTCAGGGCTGAAGTGTACACACATTACTCAGGGCTGAAGTGTACACACATTACTCAGGGCTGAAGTGTACACACATTACTCAGGGCTGAAGTGTACACACATTACTCAGGGCTGAAGTGTACACACATTACTCAGGGCTGAAGTGTACACACATTACTCAGGGCTGAACACACAGACAGAAATGCAAAGGGAGAAGAGTGCCATTGAGGTTCTGCTGCATCCTTGGAGAAGAGTAATTTGGAGTTGGAATGGGAAATGAAGTACACGTTGAAATAGTTTCCACATTGACATTGTGTTGTAATGATTCTGATGGATAAAAATTATGTTCTTCACGTTCATCTACAACAAATTGATGAATTAACAACACTTAATTAACACACACACCCAGACCCCCATAGACACACATACACACATGCATCGAGACCCCCACAGACAAACACACATGCATCCAGACCCCCACAGACACACACACTCACACATCCAGATGCCCACAGACACACACACACACACACATCCAGACTCCCACACACACACACACACACACACACACACACACACACACACACACACACACACACACACACACATCCAGACCCCCACAGACCCCCACAGACACACACACACACACACACGCATTCAGACCCCTACAGACCTCCAGACACACATCCAGACCCCCACAGACACACACACGCATCCAGACCCCCACAGACACACACGCGCATGCACGTGCGGGAAAACACTAGCGCAGACACACACACAGGGTGAGTCTGTACAGTCGTGGCCAAAAGTATTGGCAACCTTGCAATTTTTCAAGTAGCTCACAATGTTCCCTAAAAATAAGTTGAAAATGACCAAAGTATTTGATCTCCACAATTTATGTCACAGTGAATATTACAGTTTGATTCATAACTTAATATATCAATTTAAATCAAAAATATTGACTAGGACTGCCTAGAACATGCTTGAAATCAAATTATTTCAAACGACTTCCAGAAGGTGCCAATAATATTGTCCGGCCCATTTTAGGACACACACACACACGTACACACACACACGTACACACACACACACACACGTAAACACACACACGCGTACACACACACACATACACACACACACGTACACACACGTACACACACGTACACACACGTACACACACGTACACACACACACACGTACACACACACACACACGTACACACACACACACACAATTCTGCCGCTGTCACAGTTGAAGTGATATTAACGACAAATAGAAGCGTCATCACAGGGTTCATGCAGCCAAACCACAACAGCTGGTGCCTTAAATTAACCTTTTTCGTCTCTCTCCCCTTCACTTTCCTTCTCTCCTTCATCTTCATTTTAACCCAGCCTCATGTACAAAACATTTTTGTCACTATAGTATCCTGTTGTTCCTGAATTAAACCAGCAATTGCGTCTTGCTGTTGAATGAGAATGATTGAAATTATTGTATACAATAACTGAACTTGTCATAGGTTGTGGGTGCCCTTGAAAAGAATGTGATTTTCTTCCAACAAAAGAGTCTCTCTCTCTCTCTCTCTCCAAAAAGGTGAAGGTGTATCTCCAAAATACCTTCTCGGTTGCTTTTCCTCCTTCCTCTCCAATCTTTCCATCTTCTCTTTCCTTCCTTCCCACTGCTTTCCTTCCTTCCCATATACATATTTTACTGGAGAGAGGAGAGGAAGAGGAAGAGGAAGAGGAAGAGGAAGAGGAAGAGGAAGAGGGAGAGGGAGAGGAGAGGAGAGGAGAGGAGAGGAGAGGAGAGGAGAGGAGAGGAGAGGAGAGGAGAGGAGAGGAGAGGAGAGGAGAGGAGAGGAGAGGAGAGGAGAGGAGAGGAGAGGAGAGGAGAGGAGAGGAGAGGAGAGGGCTCAGCATCTGAAAAATGACAAAGATGGAGAGAGGGATAGATAGAGAGGGTAAAGGTCACCTGAAGAATGACACGGGACAAACGCATGTCCATCATCATGGCCTAGGCGTCCCTGTTTATATAATTCTAGTTTGGGATGTTTTGCAAAAGATATATAGGGAGATCAGAACACAGCATTTAATTTAGAGTGACTATAGATGACTAGTGTAGACTAGGGGGTGAGAGAGGCTAGCGGGGGTGAGAGTATGTGTATTATTTAGGTCATATCAGCGAGAAAGAAATTACAGTACTCTACAATCAGTCCAAACATCTACCTGTCACCTCCAGCCTATCCCTGCCTCTTTCTCTCCAACGTTCCTGTCTCTTTGATAGGAAAACACAGAGAGAGAGAGAGAGAGAGAGAGAGAGAGAGATAGAGGGACGAGAAAGAGAGAGAGAGAGAGAGAGCGAGAGAGAGAGAGAGAGAGAGAGAGAGAGAGAGAGAGAGAGATAATAGGAGAGAGAGAGAGCTAACAGGAGAGAAAGAGAGAGATAACAGGAGAGAAAGAGAGAGAGATAACAGGAGAGAAAAAGCAAGAGAGAGAGATCCTTTAAATAATAAAACATGGGAACTCAGTGTGTTGATGGACAGGAGTCCCTGCAGTTTGAGGGCAGAGGGAAAGTGAATAGCTTGGTAAAGTGAGCTGAACTCTCTCTCTCTCTCTCTATGTCTCTCTCTCTCTCTCTCTCTCTCTCTCTACAGATATCCTTGTCTTCACCTTCACAAAAATACCTGCCTCTCTTTGACAGGTGAGAAGAGGGATAAACCTTTCACACACACACACACACACACACACACACACACACACACACACACACACACACACACACACACACACACACACACACACACACACACACACACACACACACACACACACACACACACACACACACACACACACACACACCACACACACAGAGAGACACATGCATGTGCACACACACACCCAAAAGCAGGCATACACTCAGCTTCCATTTCCTCCACTGCTCTGGCTTGTCTCCTCCTACATCTTCATCTGGGCCTTCACCAGACAGCAGCTCCTTGGTTTCTCTCATCCTACACCTTCATCTGGGCCTTCACCAGACAGCAGCTCCTTGGTTTCTCTTCTCCTACACCTTCATCTGGGCCTTCACCAGACAGCAGCTCCTTGGTTTCTCTCCTCCTACACCTTCATCTGGGCCTTCACCAGACAGCAGCTCCCTGGTTTCTCTCCTCCTACATCTTCATCTGGGCCTTCACCAGACAGCAGCTCCCTGGTTTCTCTCCTCCTACATCTTCATCTGGGCCTTCACCAGACAGCAGCTCTTTGGGGAGGCCAGGAGTGAACAGGTCTGGCGTTCAGGGTGTGTGTGTGTGCGCACGAGTGTGTGTGTTCAGTGAGCCAGCCTTGTGGAACAGATACAATAGCAAAACGTAACGAGAAAGGCATTGTTCTGTCTGTGAAATGTCAAGTGTGAGTGGTTGTCAAGTGTGTGTGGTTGTCAAGTGTGTGTGGTTGTCAAGTGTGTGTGGTTGTCAAGTGTGTGTGTTTTTCTCAACATCATCCTACAGTGCACCTAATGACTCTCTTAGAGGATAAGTATGGCACACACACATGCACACACACAAGCGCACACACACACACACACACACAATTAACTTTTATTAGGTCAACCACATGATAGTTTGAACTTTACTCAGGTAAGGAAATTCAAAGTCTCATTCCATTCCCCCAAACTGTTCACCTTATTACTGAAGAAAACATCTAATGAGAGAAAGATATATCTGTAATTAATGGAAATATCTTATTAAAGACTAAAATCAAAATAATGTTTCCTAACTTTAGTCAGAAAATAATATTAAAATAGTTTCACAAATACCAGTAAACATTTAATTACAAAACTTTACCTCCCTGGTCTCTCTGTTACCAGCCCACCTAGAATCCCATCGTGCCCCAGATGTTCTAGCTACCTGCCTCTCTGTTACCAGCCGACCTAGAATCCCATCGTGCCCCAGATGTTCTAGCTACCTGCCTCTCTGTTACCAGCCCACCTAGAATCCCATCGTGCCCCAGATGTTCTAGCTACCTGCCTCTCTGTTACCAGCCCACCTAGAATCCCATTGTGCCCCAGATGTTCAAGCTACCTGCCACTAGTTCCTTAGAAACCTAGAATCCCATTGTGCCCCAGATGTTCAAGCTACCTGCCTCTCTGTTACCAGCCCACCTAGAATCCCATCGTGCCCCAGATGTTCAAGCTACCTGACACTAGTTCCTTAGAAACCTAGAATCCCATAGTGCCCCAGATGTTCAAGCTACCTGCCTCTCTGTTACCAGCCCACCTAGAATCCCATCGTGCCCCAGATGTTCAAGCTACCTGCCACTAGTTCCTTAGAAACCTAGAATCCCATTGTGCCCCAGATGTTCAAGCTACCTGCCACTAGTTCCTTAGAAACCTAGAATCCCATTGTGCCCCAGATGTTCAAGCTACCTACCACTAGTTCCTTAGAAACCTAGAATCCCATCGTGCCCCAGATGTTCAAGCTACCTGCCTCTAGTTCCTTGGAAACCTAGAATCCCATCGTGCCCCAGATGTTCAAGCTACCTGCCACTAGTTACTTAGAAACCTAGAATCCCATCGTGCCCCAGATGTTCAAGCTACCTGCCACTAGTTCCTTAGAAACCTATAATCCCATTGTGCCCCAGATGTTCAAGCTACCTGCCTCTAGTTCCTTGGAAACCTAGAATCCCATTGTGCCCCAGATGTTCCAGCTACCTGCCGCTAGTTCCTTAGAAACCTAGAATCCCATTGTGCCCCAGATGTTCAAGCTACCTGCCTCTAGTTCCTTGGAAACCTAGAATCCCATTGTGCCCCAGATGTTCAAGCTACCTGCCACTAGTTCCTTAGAAACCTAGAATCCCATTGTGCCCCAGATGTTCAAGCTACCTGCCTCTAGTTCCTTGGAAACCTAGAATCCCATTGTGCCCCAGATGTTCAAGCTACCTGCCACTAGTTCCTTAGAAACCTAGAATCCCATTGTGCCCCAGATGTTCTAGCTACCTGCCACCATGGTGCCCTATACCTCACTTGTCACCCCCAAAGCCAATTCATCCTTTGGCCACCTCTCCTTCCAGTTCTCTGCTGCCAATGACTGGAACGAACTACAAAAATCTCTGAAACTGGAAAAATTATCTCCCTCATTATCTTTAAGCACCAGCTGTCAGAGCAGCTCACAGATCACTGCACCTGTACATAGCCCATCTATAAATAGCCCAAACAACTACCTCTTCCCCTAACTTTATTTATTTATTTATTTATTTTGCTCTTTGCACCCCAGTATTTCTACTTTGCACATTCATCTACTGTCAAATCTACCATTCCAGTGTTTTAATTGGTATATTGTATTTGCTCCCTTATCTCACCTCATGTGCTCACATTGTATATAGACATATTTTTTCTACTGTATTATTGACTGTATGTTTGTTTTACTCCATGTGTAACTATGTGTTGTTGTATGTGTCGAACTGCTTTGCTTTATCTTGGCCAGGTCGCAATTGTAAATGAGAACTTGTTCTCAACTTACCTACCTGGTTAAATAAAGGTGAATAAAAAAATAAAAAAATACAATTGGCCGGCCTTGTTCCTAGAACTCCTGGGATTCTGTGTGCCTGTCTCTTCCAATCAGCTGTTTGCCCGAGGGCTGAAACACAATAAATACCATCTAATAAATAAATGAGTCTTCTTATCAGACATGCTTTGGGGAGACACTTGAGAGACAGAGATAAAGAAACTGAGAAAAAGGAGAGAGAGAGTGTGTGTGTAAGTGACTGAGTGTGTGTGAGAGAGAGAGAGAGAGAGAGAGAGAGAGAGAGAGAGAGAGAGAGAGAGAGAGAGAGAGAGAGAGAGAGAGTGTGTGTGTAAGTGACTGAGTGTGTGTGAGAGAGAGAGAGAGAGAGAGAGAGAGAGAGAGAGAGAGAGAGAGAGGAGAGAGAGAGAGAGAGAGAGAGAGAGGAGAGAGAGAGAGTGTGTGTGTAAGTGACTGAGTGTGTGTGAGAGAGAGAGAGAGAGAGAGAGAGAGAGAGAGAGAGAGAGAGAGAGAGAGAGAGAGAGAGAGAGAGAGAGTGTGTGTGTAAGTGACTGAGTGTGTGTGAGAGAGAGAGAGAGAGAGAGAGAGAGAGAGAGAGAGAGAGAGAGAGAGAGAGAGAGAGAGAGAGAAAGGCCCAATACTTTGGTTAAAACGTTGATACATTCCTTTAGTTTTGTAGGTGTCTCTGGGTTTCTAGCCACTCAAGGGATGTTTGTTTTATCACAGTGCTGTAGGCTTGGCAGACATGAGGTGTGAGTATGGCCTGCGGGTAAGATCACACAGGGCAGGTGTAGCGACAGATCGGGGCCAGGGGGCTAGTCACTAGTGGCTGTTAGCCCACATAGACAGACTGGAGCCAGCTAGCGTTAGGTAGCATAGCGCTAGCTGAAGGCACTGAATGTGACAGGGAGGATAAATAGACAATGATGACACCTGTGTGATAGCAAATCCAGTAAGATTATTTTATTTATTTATTTAACCGATGCTGGGCCAATTGTGTGCCACCCTATGGGACTCACAATCATGGCTGGTTTTGATACAGCCTGGAATCAAATCAGCGTCTGTAGTGATGCCTCTAGCACTGAGATGTGGTGCCTTAGACTGCTGCACCACTCAGGAGCAAATCTTCCAGCATTATCTTCCATAGCTCCTATTATAATTACGTTCTCTCTCACACACACACACACACACACACACACACACACACACACACACACACACACACACACACACACACACACACACACACACACACACACACACACACACACACACACACGTGTTGCACAAAACACATGGTGGACAAACATGTACAGCAGTCATCCATGGCTAATATTTACATACCTACACAGATTTACACACACACAGGTAAAGACATACTGAATAGACCCATAGGAACACCCAGTATGTGTATCTTTTCATTTGTTTATGTCTATTAATATATTGGGCTGTTATACCATTAATCTATCTTTACTTGTGTATGTATGTTTCTGCTAGTCTTTTAAGCTAATGCCAATCTGTCTGAGGAAAATGCTAAATGTACTGTAATAATGTAAAATTAACACAATACAATTCTGTGCATGTCTCATTCAAATGATGCAAGACAACAGCAGTCATGGCAATCCATGCATTTCAATATCAGTGCTGGAATTAGAGCTGGAATTAGAGCTGGAATTAGAGCTGGAATTAGAGCCCGGAATTAGAGCCCGGAATTAGAGCTGGAATTAGAGCTGGAATTAGAGCCCGGAATTAGAGCTGGAATTAGAGCTGGAATTAGAGCTGGAATTAGAGCCCGGAATTAGAGCTGGAATTAGAGCTGGAATTAGAGCTGGAATTAGAGCTGGAATTAGAGCCCGGAATTAGAGCCCGGAATTAGAGCCCGGAATTAGAGCTGGAATTAGAGCTGGAATTAGAGCTGGAATTAGAGCTGGAATTAGAGCTGGAATTAGAGCTGGAATTAGAGCTGGAATTAGAGCTGGAATTAGAGCCCGGAATTAGAGCCCGGAATTAGAGCTGGAATTATAGCTGGAATTAGAGCTGGAATTAGAGCTGGAATTAGAGCTGGAATTAGAGCCCGGAATTAGAGCCCGGAATTAGAGCCCGGAATTAGAGCCCGGAATTAGAGCTGGAATTAGAGCTGGAATTAGAGCTGGAATTAGAGCTGGAATTAGAGCTGGAATTAGTGCTGGAATGGAAGCTCTAGCTTGGGAAAATCAGTATGCTTCGTCCAGAGAGAAATAGCTACACAAGAAGTAATGAGGACCTGTCAAGGTCGTAATTGAAGTCATTACGTGTTTTAACATATACACAGCTTCAACACACTGATTCCTGCACCGATTCCTGAGTAACGAGTACTGTTCATGAAAACAGACAAGGGATATCTTCACCGAAAACCAGAATTTACTTACGTATTGTCGTGACGTTATATTAGTTAATGTGGACTGTTGTTCATCTAATGATTAAAAGTTTCTAATTGCGTGATTAACTGAATCAAGCAATTATTAACTCATTAACCTGGGGCACCATGGGAAAACTAGTGTTTATTGAGTTTCTATTTCCCAAATTAACTCAAAGAATATCAGAATATCGATTTTACAACAGCCGCTAATTAACCAGTTACCTCTACAATCTCGTTCTGAACGTCATATAGCCCGTGAATCTGCACGGACCCGGGTCTCACCAATGAGTTCGTACCACACCAATCTTAGTTGAATATTTATTTACTAAAAAGCTAAAATGATGATAAAAGATACACATAGACAAAACACATTATAGGCTATTGATTAGAACTAAGTATAACGGGCACACACACTATTGCCCAACATGGGTATTTCAAAGAGAGAGAAAAGAAAGTACACAAGAGAAATATACATTTGAGTGAATTTGTCAGCTATGCTATTCTAACCCTAGCCTTGCCCCAAACTGCCGCTCTTATTGGTCAGAATATAATGATGTAATTACGTGGGGATGATCTCCGAGGATTCTCTGTGTGGACCGTTCAGGGGACCGTTCAGCTGCTCGATGACACACTTCTCCGGAGCACCTTTCTGATCGTCCTCCCGATGTCAGTGTCCTTTTGGCTTAGGAGTCTGTTCCCTCACCGTTGCTCTGGAAGGGGACTTCTGAGGACAGACAGCTCTGTAGCTCAGAGCTCATAGCGTTGGAATGAAACAGTGTAGATACCACGATTCGATGGGAGATGGAGGCTAGGTGGTTCGACTTGAACATTAGCATTGGGCAGATGAGGGCAACTTTAGTCCTGGAGGGTCTTGGGGTTAAGCAGATTGTTTCCCCATCTTTGTCCTAACCCACCTGATTGAACTAACTAGTCTTGATTTTCAAATCAGACAACACAGTTGAATCATATTCATCAATTATGGTCTGGAACAAATGCATGCACAAGCCACATCTTCTGATCTAGGGTTCACCCATCCACAAGCAGTTTGGAGTGTAACAAAGGTCTTTTAAAAGTGCCGTGACCAAACAGATCTCACTTTCAGTATCGAACAGGAGGGAGAGGAGGGTGAACAATAAAAGAGGAAGACAAAGAGAGAAGGTATTGAGCAGGAAGGTATTGACTCCTCCAATGATCTGCACTCACACCTTCACACCTGACAATTAAACCCATACTTCACTTCCTGGAACAGGTCACAATTCTCATTACACCTCGATCCATTCATAACTTTCACTAGACCCAGATCCATTCATAACTTTCACTAGACCCAGATCCATTCATAACATTCATTAGACCCAGATTCAATCATAACTTTCATGAGACCCATATCACACTGTCTCTCTCCAGTTCTCACTATCTCTCTCACTGTCTCTCTCCAGTTCTCACAATCTCTCTCACACTCTCTCTCCAGTTCTCACTATCTCTCTCACTGTCTCTCTCCCATTCTCACTGTCTCTCTCACTGTCTCTCTCCAGTTCTCACCTTCTCTCTCACTGTCTCTCTCCCATTCTCACGACCTTTCACACTGTCTCTCTCCCATTCTCACTACCTTTCACACTGTCTCTCTCCCATTCTCACTACCTTTCACACTGTCTCTCTCCCATTCTCACTACCTTTCTTACGGTCTCTCTCCTGTTCTCACAATCTCTCTCACACTCTCTCTCCAGTTCTCACAATCTCTCTCACACTCTCTCTCCAGTTCTCACTATCTCTCTCACTGTCTCTCTCCCATTCTCACTACCTTTCTCAACGGTCTCTCTCCAGTTCTCACCTTCTCTCTCACTGTCTCTATCCCATTCTCACTACCTTTCTTACTGTCTCTATCCCATTCTCACTACCTTTCTTACTGTCTCTCTCCCATTCTCACTACCTTTCACACTGTCTCTCTCCAGTTCTCACTACCTTTCTCACTGTCTCTCTCCAGTTCTCACCTTCTCTCTCCCTGTCTCTCTCGAGTTCTCACTACCTCTCTCACTGTCTCTCACCCATTCTCACTACCTTTCACACTGTCTCTCTCCCATTCTCACTACCTTTCACACTGTCTCTCTCCCATTCCCACTACCTTTCACACTGTCTCTCTCCCATTCTCACCTTCTCTCTCACTGTCTCTCTCCCATTCTCACTACCTTTCTTACGGTCTCTCTCCAGTTCTCACCTTCTCTCTCACTGTCTCTCTCCCATTCTCATTACCTCTCTCACTGTCTCTCTCCCATTCTCATTACCTCTCTCACTGTCTCTCTCCCATTCTCACTACCTTTCACACTCTCTCTCCCATTCTCACTACCTTTCACACTGTCTCTCTCCCATTCTCACTACCTTTCACACTCTCTCTCCCATTCTCACTACCTTTCACACTGTCTCTCTACCATTCTCACTACCTTTCACACTCTCTCTTCCATTCTCACTACCTTTCACACTGTCTCTCTCCCATTCTCACTACCTTTCACACTGTCTCTCTCCCATTCTCACGACCTTTTACAGTGTCTCTCTCCCATTTTCACGACCTTTTACACTGTCTCTCTCCTGTTCTCACTACCTTTCACAGTGTCTCTCTCCTGTTCTCACTACCTCTCACAATGTGTCTCTCCTGTTCTCACCATCGCTCTCTGTACCTCACTCTTTCTATGTCCCTGCCATTCTCTAACTCTCACTCTCCACTGACTGTGTGCTCTTGTCTTAATTTCCCTCTGCCAACTACTCTGCTTCAGTCTCCTGTCCTCTGCCAACTACTCTGCTTCAGTCTCCTGTCCTCTGCCAACTACTCTTCTTCAGTCTCCTGTCCTCTGCCAACTACTCTGCTTCAGTCTCCTGTCCTCTGCCCACTACTCTGCTTCAGTCTCCTGTCCTCTGCCCACTAATCTGCTTCAGTCTCCTGTCCTCTGCCCACTACCCTGCTTCAGTCTCCTGTCCTCTGCCCACTACTCCGCTTCAGTCTCCTGTCCTCTGCCAACTACTCTGCTTCAGTCTCCTGTCCTCTGCCCACTACTCCTCTTCCATCTCCTGTCCTCTGCACTTCAGTCTCCTGTCCTCTGCCAACTACTCTACTTCAGACTCCTGTCCTCTGCCACTACTCTGCTTCAGTCTCCTGTCCTCTGCCCACTACTCTGTTTCAGTCTCCTGTCCTCTGCCAACTACTCTGCTTCAGTCTCCTGTCCTCTGCCAACTACTCTGCTTCAGTCTCCTGTCCTCTGCCCACTACTCTGCTTCAGTGTCCTGTCCTCTGCCCACTAATCTGCTTCAGTCTCCTGTCCTCTGCCCACTACCCTGCTTCAGTCTCCTGTCCTCTGCCCACTACTCCGCTTCAGTCTCCTGTCCTCTGCCCACTACTATGCTTTAGTCTCCTGTCCTCTGCCCACTACTCCGCTTCAGTCTCCTGTCCTCTGCCAACTACTCTGCTTCAGTCTCCTGTCCTCTGCCCACTACTCCTCTTCCATCTCCTTTCCTCTGCACTTCATTCTCCTGTCCTCTGCCAACTACTCTGCTTCAGTAGCCTGTCCTCTGCCACTACTCTGCTTCAGTGTCCTGTCCTCTGCCCACTACTCTGTTTCAGTCTCCTGTCCTCTGCCAACTACTCTGCTTCAGTATCCTGTCCTCTGCCCACTACTCTGCTTCAGTCTCCTGTCCTCTGCCACTACTCTGCTTCAGTGTCCTGTCCTCTGCCCACTACTCTGTTTCAGTCTCCTGTCCTCTCCTCACTACTCTGCTTCAGTCTCCTGTCCTATGCTCACTACTCTGCTTCAGTCTCCTGTCCTCTGCCCACTAATCTGCTTCAGACTCCTGTCCTCTGCCCACTACTCTGCTTTAGTCTCCTGTCCTCTGCCTACTACTCTGCTTCAGTCTCCTGTCCTCTGCCCACTACTCTGATTTAGTCTCCTGTCCTCTGCCTACTACCCTCCTTCAGTCTCCTGTCCTCTGCCACTACTCTGCTTCAGTGTCCTGTCCTCTGCCCACTACTCTGTTTCAGTCTCCTGTCCTCTGCCCACTACTCTGCTTCAGTCTCCTGTCCTCTGCCCACTACTCTGCTTCAGTCTCCTGTCCTCTGCCCACTACTCTGCTTCAGTCTCCTGTCCTCTGCCCACTACTCCGCTTCAGGCTCCTGTCCTCTGCCAACTACTCTGCTTCAGTCTCCTGTCCTCTGCCCACTACTCCTCTTCCATCTCCTGTCCTCTGCACTTCAGTCTCCTGTCCTCTGCCAAATACTCTGCTTCAGTCTCCTGTCCTCTGCCACTACTCTGCTTCAGTGTCCTGTCCTCTGCCCACTACTCTGTTTCAGTCTCCTGTCCTCTGCCAACTACTCTGCTTCAGTATCCTGTCCTCTACCCACTGCTCTGCTTCAGTCTCCTGTCCTCTGCCCACTACTCTGCTTCCGGCTCCTGTCCTCTGCCCACTACTCTGCTTCCGTCTCCTGTCCTCTGCCCACTACTCTGCTTCCGTCTCCTGTCCTCTGCCCACTACTCTGCTTCAGTCTCCTGTCCTCTGCCCACTACTCTGCTTCAGTCTCCTGTCCTCTGCCCACTACCCTGATTCAGTCTCCTGTCCTCTGCCCACTACTCTGCTTCAGTCTCCTGTCCTCTGCCCACTACTCTGCTTCAGTCTCCTGTCCTCTGCCCACTAATCTGCTTCAGACTCCTGTCCTCTGCCCACTACTCTGCTTTAGTCTCCTGTCCTCTGCCCACTAATCTGCTTCAGACTCCTGTCCTCTGCCCACTACTCTGCTTTAGTCTCCTGTCCTCTGCCTACTACTCTGTTTCAGTCTCCTGTCCTCTGCCCACTACTCTGCTTCAGTCTCCTGTCCTCTACCAACTACTCTGCTTCAGTCTCCTGTCCTCTGCCCACTACTCTGCTTCCGTCTCCTGTCCTCTGCCCACTACTCTGCTTCAGTCTCCTGTCCTCTGCCCACTACTCTGCTTCAGTCTCCTGTCCTCTGCCCACTACTCTGCTTCAGTCTCCTGTCCTCTGCCCACTACTCTGCTTTAGTCTCCTGTCCTCTGCCCACTACTCTGCTTCAGTCTCCTGTCCTCTGCCACTACTCTGCTTCAGTGTCCTGTCCTCTGCCCACTACTCTGTTTCAGTCTCCTGTCCTCTGCCACTACTCTGCTTCAGTGTCCTGTCCTCTGCCCACTACTCTGTTTCAGTCTCCTGTCCTCTGCCCACTACTCTGCTTCAGTCTCCTGTCCTCTGCCCACTACTCTGCTTCAGTCTCCTGTCCTCTGCCCACTACTCTGCTTTAGTCTCCTGTCCTCTGCCAACTACTCTGCTTCAGTCTCCTGTCCTCTGCCCACTACTCCTCTTCCATCTCCTGTCCTCTGCACTTCAGTCTCCTGTCCTCTGCCAACTACTCTGCTTCAGTCTCCTGTCCTCTGCCACTACTCTGCTTCAGTGTCCTGTCCTCTGCCCACTACTCTGTTTCAGTCTCCTGTCCTCTGCCAACTACTCTGCTTCAGTATCCTGTCCTCTGCCCACTACTCTGCTTCTGTCTCCTGTCCTCTGCCAACTACTCTGCTTCAGTCTCCTGTCCTCTGCCCACTACTCTGCTTCAGTCTCCTGTCCTCTGCCCACTACGCTGCTTCAGTCTCCTGTCCTCTGCCCACTACTCTGCTTCAGTCTCCTGTCCTCTGCCCACTACCCTGCTTCAGTCTCCTGTCCTCTGCCCACTACTCTGCTTCAGTCTCCTGTCCTCTGCCAACTACTCTGCTTCAGTCTCCTGTCCTATGCCAACTACTCTGCTTCAGTCTCCTGTCCTCTGCCCACTACTCTGCTTCAGTCTCCTGTCCTCTGCCCACTACTCTGCTTCAGTCTCCTGTCCTCTGCCCACTACTCTGCTTCAGTCTCCTGTCCTCTGCCCACTACTCTGCTTCAGTCTCCTGTCCTCTGCCACTACCCTGCTTCAGTCTCCTGTCCTCTGCCCACTACTCTGCTTCAGTCTCCTGTCCTCTGCCCACTAATCTGCTTCAGACTCCTGTCCTCTGCCTACTACCCTGCTTCAGTCTCCTGTCCTCTGCCCACTAATCTGCTTCAGTCTCCTGTCCTCTGCCTACTACTCTGCTTCAGTCTCCTGTCCTCTGCCTACTACCCTCCTTCAGTCTCCTGTCCTCTGCCCACTACTCTGCTTCAGTCTCCTGTCCTCTGCCCACTAATCTGCTTCAGTCTCCTGTCCTCTGCCTACTACTCTGCTTCAGTCTCCTGTCCTCTGCCTACTACCCTCCTTCAGTCTCCTGTCCTCTGCCCACTACTCTGCTTCAGTCTCCTGTCCTCTGCCCACTACTCTGCTTCAGACTCCTGTCCTCTGCCCACTACCCTGCTTCAGTCTCCTGTCCTCTGCACTTCAGTCTCCTGTCCTCTGCCCACTACTCTGCTTCAGTCTCCTGTCCTCTGCCCACTAATCTGCTTCCGTCTCCTGTCCTCTGCCCACTACTCTGCTTCAGACTCCTGTCCTCTGCCCACTACTCTGCTTTAGACTCCTGTCCTCTGCCCACTACTCTGCTTCAGACTCCTGTCCTCTGCCCACTACTCTGCTTCAGACTCCTGTCCTCTGCCCACTACTCTGCTTCAGACTCCTGTCCTCTGCCCACTACTCTGCTTCAGACTCCTGTCCTCTGCCCACTACTCTGCTTCAGTGTCCTGTCCTCTGCCCACTACTCTGCTTTAGACTCCTGTCCTCTGCCCACTACTCTGCTTCAGACTCCTGTCCTCTGCCCACTACTCTGCTTCAGACTCCTGTCCTCTGCCCACTACTCTGCTTCAGACTCCTGTCCTCTGCCCACTACTCTGCTTCAGACTCCTGTCCTCTGCCCACTACTCTGCTTCAGTGTCCTGTCCTCTGCCCACTACTCTGCTTCAGACTCCTGTCCTCTGCCCACTACTCTGCTTCAGACTCCTGTCCTCTGCCCACTACCCTGCTTCAGTCTCCTGTCCTCTGCACTTCAGTCTCCTGTCCTCTGCCCACTACTCTGCTTCAGTCTCCTGTCCTCTGCCCACTACCCTGCTTCAGTCTCCTGTCCTCTGCACTTCAGTCTCCTGTCCTCTGCCCACTACTCTGCTTCAGTCTCCTGTCCTCTGCCCACTAATCTGCTTCCGTCTCCTGTCCTCTGCCCACTACTCTGCTTCAGACTCCTGTCCTCTGCCCACTACTCTGCTTCAGTCTCCTGTCCTCTGCCCACTACTCCGCTTCAGTCTCCTGTCCTCTGCCAACTACTCTGCTTCAGTCTCCTGTCCTCTGCCCACTACTCTGCTTCAGTCTCCTGTCCTCTGCACTTCAGTCTCCTGTCCTCTGCCCACTACTCTGCTTCAGACTCCTGTCCTCTGCCCACTACTCTGCTTCAGACTCCTGTCCTCTGCCTACTACTCTGCTTCAGTCTCCTGTCGTCTGCCCACTAATCTGCTTCAGACTCCTGTCCTCTGCCCACTACTCTGCTTCAGACTCCTGTCCTCTGCCTACTACTCCGCTTCAGTCTCCTGTCCTCTGCCTACTAATCTGCTTCCGTCTCCTGTCCTCTGCACTTCAGACTCCTGCCCACTACCCTGCTTTAGTCTCACACATACACAGTTGGACCTTCATCATTTGTTTTACCAAGCATCTCCACATCTCCACTTCCTGCAGCTATTCAGAAGAGCTCTATGTGTGGCCATCTTAGTGAAGGGGGCATCTGTAATTTAAAAGTGATTTTTTAGAAGACTTCAGGCCTTGACATGAGGAGAGGAATGATTGCAGGAGAGAGAAGGGTGCAACGATTGCATGTGTTTGTCTTTGGGTATGAAGGCTACCACATGGCCCCAAATTGTCAAGAAATATCTGCAGCTCAAACAAACGCTGAAAGAAAGCCAAGGTCAGATGGAATTTAGTGAGTTGGTGTGTGAAAGTGTGTGATTGGCAACAGAAATATCTTAACTCATTTGAAAAAGACACATATCATATGGTCTGAACCATCATTCAATCACAACACTGTGGACCTCAGGGAACATCCTATGTGGGAAACAGAGGGCTGGGATGAGCTGGCACTTGCTTTACAGGGCAGTGTGTGTGTGTGTGTGTGTGTGTGTGTGTGTGTGTGTGTGTGTGTGTGTGTGTGTGTGTGTGTGTGTGTGTGTGTGTGTGTGTGTGTGTGTGTGTGTGTGTGTGTGTGTGTGTGTGTGTGTGTGTGTGTGTGTGTGAATGGGAGGATTAACAGGACTAACAGAGAGCAGCCTCTGAGAAAGAGAGATGATTTAGAGTCTTAGTCTGATCTTCCATCCATACACACATTCTGGAGCTGGCTAAACAAATGGGAGAAGGGATCTGCCTGGCCCCCTAACCAAGCTAGGACCACCAGGCCTCAAGCTCTCTATGGTCCTCGTCATGGGCTGAGGTCTGGCTCTCTATGGTCCTCGTCATGGGCTGAGGTCTGGCTCTCTATGGTCCTCGTCATGGGCTGAGGTCTGGCTCTCTATGGTCCCTCGTCATGGGCTGAGGTCTGGCGCTCTATGGTCCTCGTCATGGGCTGAGGTCTGGCTCTCTATGGTCCTCGTCAATGGCTGAGGTCTGGCTCTCTATGGTCCTCGTCATGGGCTGAGGTCTGGCTCTCTATGGTCCTCGTCATGGGCTGAGGTCTGGCTCTCTATGGTCCTCGTCATGGGCTGGGGTCTGGCGCTCTATGGTCCTCGTCATGGGCTGAGGTCTGGCTCTCTATGGTCCTCGTCATGGGCTGAGGTCTGGCTCTCTATGGTCCTCGTCATGGGCTGAGGTCTGGCTCTCTATGGTCCTCGTCATGGGCTGAGGTCTGGCTCTCTATGGTCCTCGTCATGGGCTGAGGTCTGGCTCTCTATGGTCCTCGTCATGGGCTGAGGTCTGGCTCTCTATGGTCCTCGTCATGGGCTGAGGTCTGGCTCTCTATGGTCCTCGTCATGGGCTGAGGTCTGGCTCTCTATGGTCCTCGTCATGGGCTGAGGTCTGGCTCTCTATGGTCCTCGTCATGGGCTGAGGTCTGGCTCTCTATGGTCCTCGTCATGGGCTGAGGTCTGGCTCTCTATGGTCCTCGTCATGGGCTGAGGTCTGGCTCTCTATGGTCCTCGTCATGGGCTGGGGTCTGGCGCTCTATGGTCCTCATCATGGGCTGAGGTCTGGCTCTCTATGGTCCTCGTCATGGGCTGAGGTCTGGCTCTCTATGGTCCTCGTCATGGGCTGAGGTCTGGCTCTCTATGGTCCTCGTCATGGGCTGAGGTCTGGCTCTCTATGGTCCTCGTCATGGGCTGAGGTCTGGCTCTCTATGTTCCTCGTCATGGGCTGAGGTCTGGCGCTCTATGGTCCTCGTCATGGGCTGAGGTCTGGCACTCTATGGTCCTCGTCATGGGCTGAGGTCTGGCTCTCTATGGTCCTCGTCATGGGCTGAGGTCTGGCTCTCTATGGTCCTCGTCATGGGCTGAGGTCTGGCGCTCTATGGTCCTCGTCATGGGCTGAGGTCTGGCTCTCTATGGTCCTCGTCATGGGCTGAGGTCTGGCTCTCTATGGTCCTCGTCATGGGCTGAGGTCTGGCGCTGGCAGCCTGAGAGGACTTGGCAGCAGAGAGCGGCTGCATCTCAGTCATAATACACTGCTTCTCTGACTGAGGAGGGAGAGCAGGGGGTTTGGGAAAAGGGGATACATAGTCAGCTGTAATTAACTGAATGCATTCAACCAAACTGTGTCTTCTGCATTTAGGTACTGGGGTGGGGCTGCCTTAATCGACATCTGCGTCATCGGTGTCCAGGGAGCAGTTGTTGTAACTGCCTTGCTTGCTATCCGCAGGAAGTGTTGTATTAGCGAGATGAGGGGTAGAGGAAGAGGGTTGTGTTAGAGAGATGAGGGATAGAGGGTTGTATTAGAGAGATGAGGGGTAGAGGAAGAGGGTTGTGTTAGAGAGATGAGGGGTAGAGGTTTGTATCAGAGAGATGAGGGGTATAGGGTTGTATTTGAGAGATGAGGGGTAGAGGAAGAGGGTTGTGTTAGAGAGATGAGGGGTAGAGGGTTGTAATAGAGAGATGAGGGGTAGACGGTTGTATCAGAGACATGAGGGGTAGAGGAAGAGGGCTGTATTGGAGAGATGAGGGGTAGAGGTTTGTGTTAGAGAGATGAGGGGTAGAGGGTTGTGTTAGAGAGATGAGGGGTAGAAGGTTGTATTAGAGAGATGAGGGGTAGAGGGTTGTATTAGAGAGATGAGGGATAGAGGGTTGTATTAGAGAGATGAGGGGTAGACGGTTATATCAGAGAAATGAGGGGTATAGTGGTAGACTGTTGTATCAGAGAGATGAGGGGTAGAGGGCTGTGTTATAGAGATGAGGGAGTAGAGGGTGGGTATATTGGAGAGATGAGGGGTAGAGGAAGAGGGCTGTATTAGAGAGATGAGGGGTAGAGGAAGAGGAGAAGGGTTGTATTAGAGAGATGAGGGGTAGAGTGTAGTATTAGAGAGATGAGGGGTAGAGTGTAGTATTAGAGAGATGAGGGGTAGAGGGTTGTATTAGAGAGATGAGGGGTAGAGGAAGAGGACAAGGGTTCTATTAGAGAGATGAGGGGTAGAGGGTTATATTAGAGAGATGAGGGGTAGAGGGTTGTATTAGAGAGATGAGGGGTAGAGGGTTGTATCAGAGAGATGAGGGGTAGAGGGTTGTATTAGAGAGATGAGGGGGTAGACGGTTGTATTAGAGAGATGAGGGATATAGGTAGAGAGTTGTATCAGAGAGATGAGGGGTATAGGTAGAGGGTTGTATTAGAGAGATGAGGGGTAGACGGTTGTATCAGAGAGATGAGGGGTAGAGGGGTAGACTGTTGTATCAGAGATATGAGGGGTAGAGGGCTGTGTTATAGAGATGAGGAGTAGAGGGTTGTATATTAGAGAGATGAGGGGTAGAGGAAGAGGGCTGTATTGGAGAGATGAGGGGTAGAGGAAGGGGACTAAGGGTTGTATTAGAGAGATGAGGGATATAGGTAGAGAGTTGTATCAGAGAGATGAGGGGTATAGGTAGAGGGTTGTATTGGAGAGATGAGGGGTAGACGGTTGTATCAGAGAGATGAGGGGTAGAGGGGTAGACTGTTGTATCAGAGATATGAGGGGTAGAGGGCTGTGTTATAGAGATGAGGAGTAGAGGGTTGTATATTAGAGAGATGAGGGGTAGAGGAAGAGGGTTGTATTAGAGAGATGAGGGGTAGAGGGTTGTATTAGAGAGATGAGGGGTAGAGGAAGAGGACAAGGGTTGTATTAGAGAGATGAGGGGTAGAGGGTTATATTAGAGAGATGAGGGGTAGAGGGTTGTATTAGAGAGATGAGGGGTAGAGGGTTGTATCAGAGAGATGAGGGGGAGAGGGTTGTATTAGAGAGATGAGGGGTAGAGGAAGAGGGTTGTATTAGAGAGATGAGGGGTAGAGGGTTGTGTTGAGAGATGAGGGGTAGAGGGTTTTATCAGAGAGATGAGGGGTAGAGGGTTGTATTAGAGAGATGAGGGGTAGAGGAAGAGGGTTGTATCAGAGAGATGAGGGGTAGAGGTAGAGGGTTGTATTAGAGAGATGAGGGGTAGGGGTTTGTATTAGAGAGATGAGGGGTAGAGGTTTGTATCAGAGAGATGAGGGGTAGAGGGTTGTATCAGAGAGATGAGGGGTAGACGGTTGTATCAGAGAGATGAGGGGGTAGAGGGCTGTGTTATAGAGATGAGGAGTAGAGGGTTGTATATTATAGAGATGAGGGGTAGAGGAAGAGGACTAAGGGTTGTATTAGAGAGATGAGGGGTAGTTTGTAGTATTAGAGAGATGAGGGGTAGAGGGTTGTATTAGAGAGGATGAGGGGTAGAGGGTTGTATTAGAGAGATGAGGGGTATAGGTAGAGGGTTTGTATTAGAGTGATGAGGGGTAGAGGGTTGTATTAGAGAGATGAGGGGTAGAGGGGTAGACTGTTGTATCAGAGATATTAGGGGTAGAGGGCTGTGTTATAGAATGAGGGGTAGAGGGGTTGTATTAGAGAGATGAGGGGTAGAGGGGTAGACTGTTATATCAGAGATATGAGGGGTAGAGGGCTGTGTTATAGAGATGAGGAGTAGAGGGCTGTATATTAGAGAGATGAGGGGTAGAGGAAGAGGGCTGTATTGGAGAGATGAGGGGTAGAGGAAGAGGACTAAGGGTTGTATTAGAGAGATGAGGGTGTAAGTGTTGTATTAGAGAGATGAGGGGTAGAGGGTTGTAATTAGAGAGATGAGGGGTAGAGGGCTGTATTAGAGAGATGAGGGGTAGAGGAGGAGGGCTGTATTGGAGAGATGAGGGGTAGAGGTTTGTGTTAGAGAGATGAGGGGTAGAGGGTTGTATTAGAGAGATGAGGGGTAGCGGGTTTTATCAGAGAGATGAGGGGTAGAGGGTTGTATTAGAGAGATGAGGGGTAGAGGGTTGTATCAGAGAGATGAGGGGTAGAGGGCTGTGTTATAGAGATGAGGAGTAGAGGGTGGGTATATTGGAGAGATGAGGGGTAGAGGAAGAGGGCTGTATTAGAGAGATGAGGGGTAGAGGAAGAGGACAAGGGTTGTATTAAGAGAGATGAGGGGTAGAGTGTAGTAATAGAGAGATGAGGGGTAGAGGGTTGTATTAGAGAGATGAGGGGTAGAGGAAGAGGGCTGTATTAGAGAGATGAGGGGTAGAGGAAGAGGACAAGGGTTGTATTAGAGAGATGAGGGGTAGAGGGTTGTATTAGAGAGATGAGGGGTAGAGGAAGAGGACAAGGGTTGTATTAGAGAGATGAGGGGTAGAGGGTTATATTAGAGAGATGAGGGGTAGAGGGTTGTATTAGAGAGATGAGGGGTAGAGGGTTGTATCAGAGAGATGAGGGGTAGAGGGTTGTATTAGAGAGATGAGGGGGTAGACGGTTGTATTAGAGAGATGAGGGGTATAGGTAGAGAGTTGTATCAGAGAGATGAGGGGTATAGGTAGAGGGTTGTATTAGAGAGATGAGGGGTAGACGGTTGTATCAGAGAGATGAGGGGTAGAGGGGTAGAGTGTTGTATCAGAGATATGAGGGGTAGAGGGCTGTGTTATAGAGATGAGGAGTAGAGGGTTGTATATTAGAGAGATGAGGGGTAGAGGAAGAGGGCTGTATTGGAGAGATGAGGGGTAGAGGAAGGGGACTAAGGGTTGTATTAGAGAGATGAGGGGTAGAGTGTAGTATTAGAGAGATGAGGGGTAGAGGAAGAGGGCTGTATTGGAGAGATGAGGGGTAGAGGAAGGGGACTAAAGGTTGTATTAGAGAGATGAGGGGTAGAGGAAGAGGGTTGTATTAGAGAGATGAGGGGTAGAGGGTTGTATTAGAGAGATGAGGGGTAGAGGAAGAGGGTTGTATTAGAGAGATGAGGGGTAGACGGTTGTATTAGAGAGATGAGGGGTATAGGTAGAGAGTTGTATCAGAGAGATAAGGGGTAGAGGTAGAGGGTTGTATTAGAGAGATGAGGGGTAGGGGTTTGTATTAGAGATATGAGGGGTAGAGGTTTGTAACAGAGAGATGAGGGGTAGAGGGCTGTGTTTATAGAGATGAGGAGTAGAGGGTTGTATATTAGAGAGATGAGGGGTAGAGGAAGAGGGTTGTATTAGAGAGATGAGGGGTAGAGGGGTTGTATTAGAGTGATGAGGGGTAGAGGAAGAGGACAAGGGTTGTATTAGAGAGATGAGGGGTAGAGGGTAGAGTGTTGTATCAGAGATATGAGGGGTAGAGGGCTGTGTTATAGAGATGAGGAGTAGAGGGTTGTATATTAGAGAGATGAGGGGTAGAGGAAGAGGGCTGTATTGGAGAGATGAGGGGTAGAGGAAGGGGACTAAGGGTTGTATTAGAGAGATGAGGGGTAGAGGAAGAGGGCTGTATTGGAGAGATGAGGGTAGAGGAAGGGGACTAAAGGTTGTATTAGAGAGATGAGGGGTAGAGGAAGAGGGTTGTATTAGAGAGATGAGGGGTAGAGGGTTGTATTGGAGAGATGAGGGGTAGAGGAAGAGGGTTGTATTAGAGAGATGAGGGGTAGACGGTTGTATTAGAGAGATGAGGGGTATAGGTAGAGAGTTGTATCAGAGAGATGAGGGGTATAGGTAGAGGGTTGTATTAGAGGAGATGAGGGGTAGACGGTTGTATCAGAGAGATGAAGGGGTAGAGGGGGTAGAGTGTTGTATCAGAGATATGAGGGGTAGAGGGCTGTGTTATAGAGATGAGGAGTAGAGGGTTGTATATTAGAGAGATAGGGGTAGAGGAGAGGGCTGTATTGGAGAGATGAGGGGTAGAGGAAGGGGACTAAGGGTTGTAATTAGAGAGATGAGGGGTAAGAGTGTAGTATTAGAGAGATGAGGGGTAGAGGAAGAGGGCTGTATTGGAGAGATGAGGGGTAGAGGAAGGGGACTAAAGGTTGTATTAGAGAGATGAGGGGTAGAGGAAGAGGGTTGTATTAGAGAGATGAGGGGTAGAGAGGTTGTATTAGAGAGATGAGGGGTAGAGGAAGAGGGTTGTATTAGAGAGATGAGGGGTAGACGGTTGTATTAGAGAGATGAGGGGTATAGGTAGAGAGTTGTATCAGAGAGATAAGGGGTAGAGGTAGAGGGTTGTATTAGAGAGATGAGGGGTAGGGG
This sequence comes from Oncorhynchus kisutch, assembly GCF_002021735.2. Lineage (NCBI taxonomy): Eukaryota > Metazoa > Chordata > Actinopteri > Salmoniformes > Salmonidae > Oncorhynchus > Oncorhynchus kisutch. Next base: position 76,959,623 of record NC_034187.2, read on the forward strand.
TTTGTATTAGAGATATGAGGGGTAGAGGTTTGTAACAGAGAGATGAGGGGTAGAGGGCTGTGTTATAGAGATGAGGAGTAGAGGGTTGTATATTAGAGAGATGAGGGTAGAGGAAGAGGGTTGTATTAGAGAGATGAGGGGTAGAGGTTGTATTAGAGTGATGGAGGGGTAGAGGAAGAGGACAAGGGGTGTATTGAGAGATGAGGGGTAGAGGGGTAGAGTGTTGTATCAGAGATATGAGGGGTAGAGGGCTGTGTTATAGAGATGAGGAGTAGAGGGTGTATATTAGAGAGATGAGGGGGTAGAGGAAGAGGGGCTGTATTTGAGAGATGAGGGGTAGAGGAAGGGGACTAAGGGTTGTATTAGAGAGATGAGGGGTAGAGGAAGAGGCTGTATTGGAGAGATGAGGCGTAGAGGAAGGGGAACTAAAGGTTGTATTAGAGAGATGAGGGGTAGAGAAGAGGGTTGTATTAGAGAGATGAGGGGTAGAAGGGGTGTATGAGAGAGATGAGGGGGTAGAGAAGAGGGTTGTATGTAGAGAAGATGAGGGGTAAGACGGTTTGTATTAAGAGAGATGAGGGGTATAGGTAGAGAGTTGTATCAGAGAATGAGGGGGTAGAGGTAGAGGGTTGTATTAGAGAGATTGAGGGGAAGGGGTTTGTATTAGAGATATGGGGGGTAGAGGTTTGTAACAGAGAGATGAGGGGGTAGAGGGCTGTTTATAGAGATGAGGATAGAGGGGTTGTATATTAGAGAGATGAGGGGTAGAGGGTTTGTATTAGAGGTAATGAGGGGTAGAGGAAGAGGACAAGGGGTTGTATTAGAGAGATGAGGGGTAGAGGGTTATATTAGAGAGATGAGGGGTAAGGGTTGTATTAGAGAGATGAGGGGTAAGGGTTGTATCAGAGAGATGAGGGGTAGAGGGTTGTATTAGAGAGAGTGAGGGGTAGAGGAAGAGGGTTGTATTAGAGAGATGAGGGGTAGACGGTTGTGTTAGAGAGATGAGGGGTAGAGGGTTGTATCAGAGAGATGAGGGGTAGAGGAAGAGGGTTGTATCAGAGAGATGAGGGGTAGAGGTAGAGGGTTGTATTAGAGAGATGAGGGGTAGGGGTTTGTATTAGAGAGATGAGGGGTAGAGGTTTGTATCAGAGAGATGAGTGGTAGAGGAAGAGGGTTGTATTAGAGAGATGAGGGGTAGAGGGTTGTATCAGAGAGATGAGGGTAGAGGGTTGTATTAGAGAGATGAGGGGTAGAGGAAGAGGGTTGTATCAGAGAGATGAGGGGTAGAGGTAGAGGGTTGTATTAGAGAGATGAGGGGTAGGGGTTTGTATTAGAGAGATGAGGGGTAGAGGTTTGTATCAGAGAGATGAGGGGTAGAGGGTTTTGTATAGAGAGATGAGGGGTAGACGGTTGTATCAGAGAGATGGGGTAGAGGGCTGTGTTAAGAGATGAGAGTAGAGGTTTGTATATTATAGAGATGAGGGGTAGAGGAAGAGGGCGGTATTGGATAGTTGAGGGGTAGAGGAAGAGGACTAAGGTTGTTTAGAGAGATGAGGGGTAGAGTGTGTATTAGAGAGATGAGGGGTAGAGGGTTGTGTTATAGAGATAGGGGTAGAGGGTTGTATTAGAGAGATGAGGGGTAGAGGGGTAGACTGTTGTATCAGAGATAGAGGGTAGAGGGCTGTGTTTAGAAGATGAGGAGTAGGGGCTGTATATTAGAGATGATGGGTTAGAGGAAGAGGGCTGTATGTGGAGATGAGGGGTAGAGGAAAGGACTAAGGTTTGTATTAGAGAGATGAGGGTAGAGTGTTGTATTAGAGAGATGAGGGGTAGAGGGTTGTATTAGAGAGATGAGGGGTAGAGAGCTGTATTAGAGAGATGAGGGGTAGAGGAAGAGGAACAAGGTTGTATTAGAGAGATGAGGGGTAGAGGGTTATATTAGAGAGATGAGGGGTAGAGGGTTGTATTAGAGAGATGAGGGTAGAGGGTTGTATCAGAGAGATGAGGGTAGAGGGTTGTATTAGAGAGATGAGGGGTAGACGGTTGTATTAGAGAGATGAGGGTATAGGTAGGGTTGTATTAGAGAGATGAGGGGTAGACTGCTGTATCAAGATATGAGGGTAGAGGGCTGTGTTATAGAGATGAGTAGAGGGTTGTATATAGAAGATGAGGGAAGAGGAAGAGGGCGTATTAGAGAGATGAGGGATAGAGGAAGAGGAGACTAAGGGTTGTATTAGAGAGATGAGGGGTAGAGTGTGGTATTAGAGAGATGAGGGTAGAGGTTTGTATTAGAAGATGAGGGGTGAGGGTTGTATTAGAGAGATGGAGGGGTAGAGGGTTGTTTTAGAGAGATTGATGGGTAGAGGATTGTGTTAGAGAGTGAGGGGTAGAGGTTGTGTTAGAGAGATGAGGGGTAGAGGGTTGTGTTAGAGAGATGAGATGTAGAGGGTTGTGTTTTAGAGAGATAAGGGTATTTGGTTGTGTTAGAGAGATGAGAGGTAGAGGGTTGTATTAGAGAGATAGGGGTAGAGGGTTGTGTTAGAGAGATGAGAGGTAGAGGGTTTGTTAGAGAGATGAGAGGTATAGGGTTGTGTTAGAGAGATGAGTGGTAGAGGGTTGTGTTAGAGAGATGAGGGGTAGAGGGTTGTGTTTAGAGATGAGGGGTAGAGGGTTGTGTTAGAGTGATGAGGGGTAGAGGGTTGTGTTAAGAGATAAGAGGTAGAGGTTTGTGTTAGAGAGATGAGGGGTAAAGGGTTGTATTAGAGAGATGAGAGATGAGGGTTGTGTTAGAGAGATGAGGATAGAGGGTTGTGTTAGAGAGATGAGAAGTAGAGGGTTTGTTTAGAGAGATGAGAGGTAGAGGGTTTTATTAGAGAGATGAGGGGTATAGGATTGTGTTAGAGAGATGAGGGGTAGAGGGGTAGACTGTTTGTATCAGAGATATGAGGGGTAGAGGGCTGTGTTATAGAGATGAGGAGTAGAGGGCTGTATATTAGAGATGAGGGGTAGAGGAAGAGGGCTGTATTGGAGAGATGAGGGGTAGAGAAGAGGACTAAGGGTTGTATTAAGAGATGAGGGGTAGAGTTGTTGTATTAGAGAGATGAGGGTATGAGGGTTGTATTAGAGAGATGGGGGGGTAGAGGAAGAGGACAAGGGTTGTATTAGAGAGATGAGGGGTAGAGGGTAATATTAGAGAGATGAGGGGTAGAGGGTTGTATTAGAGAGATGAGGGGTAGAGGGTTGTATCAGAGAGATGAGGGGTAGAGGGTTGTATTAGAGAGATGATGGGGTAGACGGTTCTATTAGAGAGATGAGGGGTATAGGTAGAGAGTTGTATCAGAGAGATGAGGGGTATAGGTAGAGGGTTGTATTAGAGAGATGAGGGGTAGACGTTTGTATCAGAGAGATGAGGGGTAGAGGGTAGACTGTTGTATCAGAGATATGAGGGGTAGAGGGCTGTGTTATAGAAATGAGGAGTAGAGGGTTGTATATTAGAGAGATGAGGGGTAGAGGAAGAGGGCTGTATTAGAGAGATGAGGGATAGAGGAAGAGGACTAAGGGTTGTATATCAGAGAGATGAGGGTAGAGTGTAGAAATTAGAGAGATGAGGGTAGAGGGTTGTATTAGAGAGATGAGGGTAGAGGGTTGTATTAGAGAGATGAGGGGTAGAGGGTTGTTTTAGAGAGATGAGGGGTAGAGGATTGTGTTAGAGAGATGAGGGGTAGAGGGTTGTGTTAGAGAGATGAGGGGTAGAGGGTTGTGTTAGAGAGATAAGGGGTATTTGGTTGTGTTAGAGAGATGAGAGGTAGAGGGTTGTATTAGAGAAATGAGGGGTAGAGGGTTGTGTTAGAGAGATGAGAGGTAGAGGGTTTTATTAGAGAGATGAGGGGTAGAGGGTTGTGTTAGAGAGATGAGAGGTAGAGGGTTGTGTTCGAGAGATGAGAGGTAGAGGGTTGTGTTAGAGAGATGAGTGGTAGAGGGTTGTGTTAGAGAGATGAGGGGTAGATGGTTGTGTTAGAGAGATGAGGGGTAGAGGGTTGTGTTAGAGAGATGAGGGGTAGAGGGTTTGTTTAGAGAGATGAGAGGTAGAGGTTTGTGTTAGAAAGATGAGGGTAAAGGGTTGTATTAGAGAGATGAGAGATAGAGGGTTGTGTTAGAGAGATGAGAGATAGAGGGTTGTGTTAGAGAGATGAGAAGTAGAGGGTTGTGTTAGAGAGATGAGAGGTAGAGGGTTTTATTAGAGAGATGAGGGGTAGAGGATTGTGTTAGAGAGATGAGAGGTAGAGGGTTTTATTAGAGAGATGAGGGGTAGAGGGTTGTGTTAGAGAGATGAGACGTAGAGGGTTGTGTTAGAGAGATGAGAGGTAGAGGGTTGTATTAGAGAGATGAGGGTAGAGGATTGTGTTAGAGAGATGAGAGATAGAGGGTTGTATTAGAGAGATGAGGGGTAGAGGGTTGTGTTAGAGAGATGAGAGGTAGAGGGTTGTATTAGAGAGATGAGGGGTAGAGGATTGTGTTAGAGAGATGAGAGATAGAGGGTTGTATTAGAGAGATGAGGGGTAGAGGGTTGTGTTAGAGAGATGAGAGGTAGAGGGTTGTATTAGAGAGATGAGGGGTAGAGGATTGTGTTAGAGAGATGAGAGATAGAGGGTTGTATTAGAGAGATGAGGGGTAGAGGGTTGTGTTAGAGAGATGAGACGTAGAGGGTTGTATTAGAGAGATGAGGGGTAGAGGGTTGTATTAGAGAGATGAGGGGTAGAGGATTGTGTTAGAGAGATGAGGGGTAGAGGGTTGTATTAGAGAGATGAGGGGTAGAGGATTGTGTTAGAGAGATGAGAGATAGAGGGTTGTATTAGAGAGATGAGGGGTAGAGGGTTGTGTTAGAGAGATGAGACGTAGAGGGTTGTGTTAGAGAGATGAGAGGTAGAGGGTTGTATCACAGAGATGAGGGGTAGAGGATTGTGTTAGAGAGATGAGAGATAGAGGGTTGTATTAGAGAGATGAGGGGTAGAGGGTTGTGTTAGAGAGATGAGACGTAGAGGGTTGTATTAGAGAGATGGGGGGTAGAGGTTTGTATCAGAGAGATGAGGGGTAGAGGGTTGTATTAGAGAGATGAGGGGGTAGACGGTTGTATTAGAGAGATGAGGGGTATAGGTAGAGGGTGTATTAGAGAGATGAGGGTAACTGCTGTATCAGAGATATGAGGGGTAGAGGGCTGTGTTATAGAGATGAGGAGTAGAGGTTGTATATTAGAGAGATGAGGGGAAGAGGAAGAGGGCTGTATTTAGAGAGATGAGGGATAGAGGAAGAGGACTAAGGGTGTATTAGAGAGATGAGGGGTAGAGTGGTGGTATTAGAGAGATGAGGGTAGAGGGTTGATTAGAGAGATGAGGGTGGAGGGTTGTATTAGAGAATGAGGGGGTAGAGGGTTGTTTTAGAGAGATGAGGGGTAGAGGATTGTGTTAGAGAGATGAGGGGTAGAGGGTTGTGTTAGAGAGATGAGGGGTAGAGGTTGTGTTAGAGAGATGAGAGGTAGAGGGTTGTGTTAGAGAGATAAGGGGTATTTGGTTGTGTTAGAGAGATGAGAGGTAGAGGGTTGTATTAGAGAGATGAGGGGTAGAGGGTTGTGTTAGAGAGATGAGAGGTAGAGGGTTGTGTTAGAGAGATGAGAGGTAGAGGGTTTGTTAGAGAGATGAGTGGTAGAGGGTTGTGTTAGAGAGATGAGGGGTAGAGGGTTTGTGTTAGAGAGATGAGGGGTAGAGGTTGTATTAGAGAGATGAGGGGTAGAGGGTTGTATCAGAGAGATGAGGGGTAGAGGGTTTTATTAGAGAGATGAGGGGTATAGGTAGAGAGTTGTTATCAGAGAGATGAGGGGTATAGGTAGAGGGTTGTATTAGAGAGATGAGGGGTAGACGGTTGTATCAGAGAGATGAGGGGTAGAGGGGTAGAGTGTTGTATCAGAGATATGAGGGGTAGAGGGCTGTGTTATAGAGATAAGGAGTAGAGGGTTGTATATTAGAGAGATGAGGGGTAGAGGAAGAGGGCTGTATTGGAGAGATGAGGAGAGGAAGGGGACTAAGGGTTGTATAGAGAGATGAGGGGTAGAGGTAGTATTTAGAGAGATGAGGGGTAGAGGAAGAGGGCTGTATTGGAGAGATGAGGGGTAGAGGAAGGGGACTAAAGGTTGTATTAGAGAGATGAGGGGTAGAGGAAGAGGGTTGTATTAGAGAGATGAGGGGTAGAGGGTTGTATTAGAGAGATGAGGGGTAGAGGAAGAGGGTTGTATTAGAGAGATGAGGGGTAGACGGTTGTATTAGAGAGATGAGGGGTATAGGTAGAGAGTTGTATTCAGAGAGATAAGGGTAGAGGTAGAGGGTTGTATTAGAGAGATGAGGGGTAGGGGTTTGTATTAGAGATATGAGGGGTAGAGGTTTGTAACAGAGAGATGAGGGGTAGAGGGCTGTGTTATAGAGATGAGGAGTAGAGGGTTGTATATTGGAGAGATGAGGGGATAGAGGAAGAGGACTAAGGGTTGTTTTAAGAGATGAGGGGTAGAGTGTAGTATAGAGAGATGAGGGGTAGAGGGTTGTTTTATAGAATGAGGGTAGAGGGTTGTATTAGATAGATGAGGGGTAGAGGGGTAGACTGTTGTACATCAAGATATGAGGGGTAGAGGGCTGTGTTATAGAGATGAGGAGTAGAGGGCTGTATATTAGAGAGATGAGGGGTTAGAGAAGAAGGCTGTTATTGGAGAGATGAGGGTAGAGGAAGAGGACTAAGGGTTGTATTAGCAGAGATAGGGGTAGAGTGGTTGTATTAGAGAGATGAGGGGTAGAGGGTTGTATTAGAGAGATGAGGGGTATAGAGCTGTATTAAGAGATGAGGGTAGAGAAAGAGGACAAGGGTTGTATTAGAGAGATGAGGGGTAGAGGGTTATATTAGAGAGATGAGGGGTAGAGAGGTTGTATTAGAGAGATGAGGGGTAGAGGGTTGTATCAGAGAGATGAGGGGTAGAAGGGTTGTATTAGAGAGATGAGGGGTAGACGTTGTATTAGAGGAGATGAGGGGTAAGGTAGAGGGTTGTATTAGAGAGATGAGGGGTAGACTGCTGTATCAGAGATATGAGGGGTAAGAGGGCTGTGTTATAGAGATGAAGGAGTAGAGGGTTGTATATTGAGAGAGATGAGGGAAGAGGAAGAGGGCTGTATTAGAGAGATGAGGGATAGAGAAGAGGACTAGGGTTGTATGAGAGAGATGAGGGGTAGAGTGTGGTATTAGAGAGATGAGGGTAGAGGGTTGTATTAGAGAGATGAGGGGTGGAGGGTTGTATTAGAGAGATGAGGGGTAGAGGGTTGTTTTAGAGAGATGAGGGTTAGAGGATTGTGTTAGAGAGATGAGGGGTAGAGGGTTGTGTTAGAGAGATGAGGGGTAGAGGGTTGTGTTAGAGAGATGAGAGAGAGGTTGTGTTAGAGAGATAAGGGGTATTTGGTTGTGTTAGAGAGATGAGAGGTAGAGGGTTGTATTAGAGAGATGAGGGTAGAGGGTTGTGTTAGAGAGATGAGAGGTAGAGGGTTGTGTTAGAGAGATGAGAGGTAGAGGTTTGTGTTAGAGAGATGAGTGGTAGAGGGTTTGTTAGAGAGATGAGGGGTAGAGGTTGTGTTTAGAGAGATGAGGGGTAGAGGGTTGTGTTAGAGAGATGAGGGGTAGAGGGTTGTGTTAGAGAGATGAGAGTAGAGGTTTGTGTTATAGAGATGAGGGGTAAAGGGTTGTATTAGAGAGATGAGAGATAGAGGGTTGTGTTAGAGAGATGAGAGATAGAGAGGGTTGTGTTAGAGATGAGAAGTAGAGGGTGGTGTTGTAGAGATGAGAGAGTTGAGAGATGAGGGTTTTTTATTAGAGAGATGAGGGGTAGAGGATTGTTTAGAGAGATGAGGGGTAGAGGGGTAGACTGTTGTATCAGAGATATGAGGGGTAGAGGGCTGTGTTATAGAGATGAGGAGTAGAGGGCTGTATATTAGAGAGATGAGGGGTAGAGGAAGAGGGCTATTGGAGAGATGAGGGGTAGAGGAAGAGGACTAAGGGTTGTATTAGAGAGATGAGGTTAGAGTGTTGCATTAGAGATGATGGTGAGAGGTTGTATAGAGATGGGGGGTAGAGGGGCTGTATTAGAGAGATGAGGGGTAGAGGAAGAGGACAAGGGTTGTATTAGAGAGATGAGGGGTAGAGGGTAATATTAGAGAGATGAGGGGTAGAGGGGTTGTATTAGAGAGATGAGGGGTAGAGGGTTGTATCAGAGAGATGAGGGGTAGAGGGTTGTATTAGAGAGATGATGGGGTAGACGGTTCTATTAGAGAGATGAGGGTATAGGTAGAGAGTTGTATCAGAGAGATGATGGGTATAGGTAGAGGTTTGTATTAGAGAGATGAGGGGTAGACGTTTGTATCAGAGAGAGAAGGGGTAGAGGGGTAACTTTTGTATCAGAGATATGAGGGGTAGAGGGCTGTGTTATAGAGATGAGGAGTAGAGGGTTGTATATTAGAGAGATGAGGGGTAGAGGAAGAGGGCTGTATTAGAGAGATGAGGGATAGAGGAAGAGGACTAAGGTGTGTATATCAGAGAGATGAGGGTAGAGTGTAGAAATTAGAGAGATGAGGGTAGAGGGTTGTATTAGAGAGATGAGGGTAGAGAGTTTTTTAGAGAGATGAGGGGTAGAGGGTTGTTTTTAGAGAGATGAGGGTAGAGGATTGTGTTAGAGAGATGAGGGTAGAGGGTTGTGTTAGAGAGATGAGGGGTAGAGGGTTGTGTTAGAGAGATAAGGGGTATTTGGGTTGTGTTAGGAGATGAGAGGTAGAGGGTTGTATTAGAGAATGAGGGGTAGATGGTGTGTTAGAGAGATGAGAGGTAGAGGGTTTTATTAGAGAGATGAGGGGTAGAGGGTTGTGTTAGAGAGATGAGAGGTAGAGGGTTGTGTTCGAGAGATGAGAGGTAGAGGGTTGTGTTAGAGAGATGAGTGGTAGAGGGTTGTGTTAGAGAGTGAGGTAGATGGTTGTGTTAGAGAGATGAGGGGTAGAGGGTTGTGTTAGAGAGATGAGGGTAGAGGGTTGTGTTAGAGAGATGAGAGGTAGAGGTTTGTGTTTAGAAGATGAGGGGTAAAGGGTTGTATTAGAGAGATGAGAGAGATAGAGGGTTGTTAGAGAGATGAGAGATAGAGGTTGTGTTAGAGAGATGAGAAGTAGAGGGTTGTGTTAGAGAGATGAGAGGTAGAGGGTTTTATTAGAGAGATGAGGGGTAGAGGATTGTGTTAGAGAGATGAGAGGTAGAGGTTTTATTAGAGAGATGAGGGGTAGAGGGTTGTGTTAGAGAGATGAGACGTAGAGGGTTGTGTTAGAGAGATGAGAGGTAGAGGGTTGTATTAGAGAGATGAGGGTAGAGGATTGTGTTAGAGAGATGAGAGATAGAGGGTTGATTAGAGAGATGAGGGGTAGAGGGTGTGTTAGAGAGATGAGAGGTAGAGGGTTGTATTAGAGAGATGAGGGGTAGAGGATTGTGTTAGAGAATGAAGATAGAGAGGTTGTATTAGAGAGATGAGGGGTAGAGGGTTGTGTTGAGAGATGAGAGGTAGAGGGTTGTATTAGAGAGATGAGGGGTAGAGGATTGTGTTAGAGAGATGAGAGATAGGGTTGTATTAGAGAGATGAGGGTAGAGGGTTGTGTTAGAGAGATGAGACGTAGAGGGTTGTATTAGAGAGATGAGGGGTAGAGGGTTGTATTAGAGAGATGAGGGGTAGAGGATTGTGTTAGAGAGATGAGGGGTAGAGGGTTTGTATTAGAGAGATGAGGGGTAGAGGATTGTGTTAGAGAGATGAGAGATAGAGGGTTGTATTAGAGAGATGAGGGGTAGAGGGTTGTGTTAGAGATGAGACTAGAGGGTTGTGTTAGAGAGATGAGAGGTAGAGGGTTGTATCACAGAGATGAGGGGTAGAGGATTGTGTTAGAGAGATGAGAGATAGAGGGTTGTATTAGAGAGATGAGGGGTAGAGGTTGTGTTAGAGAGATGAGAGATAGAGGGTGTATTAGAGAGATGAGGGGTAGAGGGTTGTGTTAGAAGATGAGACGTAGAGGGTTGTATTAGAGAGATGAGGGGTAGAGGGTTGTATCAGAGAGATGAGGGGTAGAGGGTTGTATTAGAGAGATGAGGGGTAGATACGGTTGTATTAGAGAGATGAGGGGTATAGGTAGAGGGTTGTATTAGAGAGATGAGGGGTAGACTGCTGTATCGAGAGATATGAGGGGTAGAGGGCTGTGTTATAGAGATGAGGAGTAGAGGGTTTATATTAGAGAGATGAGGGAAGAGGAAGAGGGCTGTATTAGAGAGATGAGGGATAGAGGAAGAGGACTAAGGGTTGTATTAGAGAGATGAGGGGTAGAGTGTGGTATTAGAGAGATGAGGGTAGAGGGTTGTATAGAGAGATGAGGGGTGGAGGGTGTATTAGAGAGATGAGGGGTAGAGGGTTGTTTTAGAGAGATGAGGGGTAGAGGATTGTGTTAAGAGATGAGGGGTAGAGGGTTGTGTTAGAGAGATGAGGGGTAGAGGTTGTGTTAGAGAGATGAGAGGTATAGGTTTGTGTTAGAGAGATAGGGTATTTGGTTGTGTTAGAGAGATGAGAGGTAGAGGTTGTATTAGAGAGATGAGGGTTAGAGGGTTGTGTTAGAGAGATGAGAGGTAGAGGGTTGTGTTAGAGAGATGAGAGGTAGAGGGTTGTGTTAGAGAGAGAGTGGTAGAGGGTTGTGTTAGAGAGATGAGGGGTAGAGGGTTGTGTTAGAGAGATGAGGGGTAGAGGGTTGTGTATAGAGATGAGGGGTAGAGGGTTTGTGTTAGAGAGATGAGAGGTAGAGGTTTGTGTTAGAGAGATGAGGGGTAAAGGGTTGTATTAGAGAGATGAGAGTAGAGGGTTTGTTAGAGAGATGAGAGATAGAGGGTTGTGTTAGAGAGATGAGAAGTAGAGGGTTGTGTTAGAGAGATGAGAGGTAGAGGGTTTATTAGAGAGATGAGGGTAGAGGATTGTGTTAGAGAGATGAGGGGTAGAGGGGTAGACTGTTGTATCGAGATATGAGGGGTAGAGGGCTGTGTTATAGAGATGAGGAGTAGAGGGCTGTATATAGAGAGATGAGGGGTAGAGGAAGAGGGTTTTTAGAGAGATGAGGGGTAGACGGTTGTTTAGAGAGATGAGGGTAGAGGGTTGTATTAGAGAGATGAGGGGTAGAGGAAGAGGGTTGTATTAGAGAGATGAGGGGTAAGTAGAGGGTTGTATTAGAGAGATGAGGGGTAGGGGGTTTGTATTAGAGAGATGAGGGGTAGAGGTTGTATCAGAGAGATGAGTGGTAGAGGAGAGGGTTGTATTAGAGAGATGAGGGGTAGAGGGTTTGTATCAGAGAGATGAGGGGTAGAGGGTTGTATTAGAGAGATGAGGGGTAGAGGGAGGTTGTATCAGAGAGATGAGGGGTAGAGTAGAGGGTTGTATAGAGAGATGAGGGTAGAGGGTTTGTATTAGAGAGATGAGGGGTAGAGGTTTGTATCAGAGAGATGAGGGGTAGAGGGTTGTATTAGAGAGATGAGGGGTAGACGGTTGTATCAGAGAGATGAGGGGTAGAGGGCTGTGTAGTATAGAGAGAGGAGTAGAGGGTTGTATATTAGAGATGAGGGGTAGAGGAAGAGGGCTGTATTGGAGAGATGAGGGTAGAGGAGAGGACTAAGGGTTGTATAGAGAGATGAGGGGTAGAGTGTAGTATTAGAGAGATGAGGGGTAGAGGTTGTGTTATAGAGATGAGGGGTAGAGGGTTGTATTAGAGAGATGAGGGGTAGAGGGTAGACTGTTTGTATCAGAGATATGAGGGGTAGAGGGCTGTGTTATAGAGATGAGGAGTAGAGGCTGTATTTAGAGAGATGAGGGGTAGAGGAAGAGGGCTGTATTGGAGAGATGAGGGTATAGAGGAAGAGGACTAAGGGTTGTATTAGAGAGATGAGGGTAGAGTGTTGTATTAGAGAGATGAGGGTAGAGGGTTGTATTAGAGAGATGAGGGGTAGAGCTGTATTAGAGAGATGAGGGGAGAGGAAGAGATACAAGGGTTGTATTAGAGAGATGAGGGGTAGAGGGTTATATTAGAGAGATGAGGGGTAGGGTTTAATTAGAGAGATGAGGGGTAGAGGGTTGTGTATCAGAGAGATGAGGGGTAGAGGGTTGTATTAGAGAGATGAGGGGGTAGACGGTTGTATTAGAGAGATGAGGGGTATAGGTTAGAGGTTGTATTAGAGAGATGAGGGGTAGACTGCTGTATCAGAGATATGAGGGGTAGAGGGCTGTGTTTAGAGATGAGGAGTAGAGGGTTGTATATTAGAGAGATGAGGGAAGAGGAAGAGGGCTGTATTAGAGAGATGAGGGATAGAGGAAGAGGACTAAGGGTTGTATTAGAGAGATGAGGGGTAGAGTGTGGTATTAGAGAGATGAGGGTAGAGGGTTGTATTAGAGAAGTGAGGGGTGGAGTTTGTATTAGAGAGATGAGGAGAGGGTTTTTTTAGAGAGATGAGGGGTAGAGGATTGTGTTAGAGAGATGAGGGGTAGAGGGTTGTGTTAGAGAGATGAGGGGTAGAGGGTTGTGTTAGAGAGAATGAGAGGTAGAGGGTTTGTGTTAGAGAGATAAGGGGTATTTGGTTTTGTTAGAGAGATGAGAGGTAGAGGGTTGTATAGAGAGATGAGGGTAGAGGGTTGTGTTAGAGAGATGAAGGTAGAGGGTTGTGTTAGAGAGATGAGAGGTAGAGGGTTGTGTTAGAGAGATGAGTGGTAGAGGGTTGTGTTAGAGAGATGAGGGTAGAGGGTTGTGTTAGAGAGAGATGAGGGGTAGAGGGTTGTGTTAGAGAGATGAGGGGTAGAGGGTTGTGTTAGAGAGATGAGAGGTAGAGGTTTGTGTTAGAGAGATGAGGGGGAAAGGTTTGTATTAGAGAGATGAGAGATAGAGGGTTGTGTTAGAGAGATGAGAGATAGAGGGTTGTGTTAGAGAGATGAGAAGTAGAGGGTGTGTTAGAGAGATGAGAGTAGAGGGTTTTATTAGGAGATGAGGGGTAGAGGATTGTGTTAGAGAGATGAGGGGTAGAGGGGTGACTGTTGTATCAGAGATATGAGGGGTAAGGGCTGTGTTATAGAGATGAGGAGTAGAGGGCTGTATATTAGAGAGATGAGGGGTAGAGGAAGAGGGCTGTATTGGAGAGATGAGGGTAGAGGAGAGGACTAAGGGTTGTATTAGAGAGATGAGGGGTAGAGTGTTTGCATTAGAGAGATGAGGGGTAGAGGGTTGTATTAGAGAGATGGGGTGAAGGCTGTATTAAGAGAGGATAGGGGTAGAGGAAAGAGGACAAGGGTTGTATTAGAGAGATGAGGGTAGAGGGTAATATTAGAGATGAGGGGTAGAGGGTTGTATTAGAGAGATGAGGGGTAGAGGGTTGTATCAGAGAGATGAGGGTAGAGGGTTTGTATTAGAGAGATGATGGGGTAGACGGTTCTATTAGAGAGATGAGGGGTATAGGTAGAGAGTTGTATCAGAGAGATGAGGGGTATAGGTAGAGGGTTTGTATTAGAGAGATGAGGGGTAGACGTTTGTACTCAGAGAGATGAGGGGTAGGGGGTAGACTGTTGTATCAGAGATATGAGGGGTAGAGGGCTGTGTTTATAGAGATGAGGAGTAGAGGGTTGTATATTAGAGAGATGAGGGGTAGAGGAAGAGGGCTGTATTAGAGAGATGAGGGATAGAGGAAGAGTCTAATGGTTGTATTCAGAGAGATGAGGGTAGAGTGTAGAAATTAGAGAGATGAGGGTAGAGGGTTGTATTAGAGAGATGAGGGAGAGGGTTGTATTAGAGAGAGGGGGTAGAGGGTTTGTTTTAGAGAGATGAGGGTAGAGGATTGTGTTAGAGAGATGAGGGGTAGAGGGTTGTGTTAGAGAGATGAGGGGTAGAGGTTGTGTTAGAGAGATAAGGGGTATTGGGTTGTGTTAGAGAGATGAGAGGTAGAGGGTGTATTAGAGAAATGAGGGGTAGAGGGTTGTGTTAGAGAGATGAGAGGTAGAGGGGTTTTATTAGAGAGATGAGGGGTAGAGGGTTGTGTTAGAGAGATGAGAGGTAGAGGGTTTGTGTTCGAGAGATGAGAGGTAGAGGGTTGTGTTAGAGAGATGAGTGGTAGAGGGTTGTGTTAGAGAGATGAGGGGTAGATGGTTGTGTTAGAGAGATGAGGGGTTAGAGGGTTTGTGTTAGAGAGATGAGGGGGTAGAGGGTTGTGTTAGAGAGATGAGAGGTAGAGGTTTGTGTTAGAAAGATGAGGGGTAAAGGGTTGTATTAGAGAGATGAGAGATAGAGGGTTGTGTTAGAGAGATGAGAGATAGAGGGTTGTGTTAGAGAGATGAGAAGTAGAGGGTTGTGTTAGAGAGATGAGAGGTAGAGGGTTTTATTAGAGAGATGAGGGGTAGAGGATTGTGTTAGAGAGATGAGAGGTAGAGGGTTTTTATTAGAGAGATGAGGGGGTAGAGGGTTGTGTTAGAGAGATGAGACGTAAGGGTTGTGTTAGAGAGATGAGAGGTAGAGGGTTGTATTAGAGAGATGAGGGGTAGAGGATTGTGTTAGAGAGATGAGAGATAGAGGGTTGTATTAGAGAGATGAGGGGTAGAGGGTTGTGTTAGAGAGATGAGAGGTAGAGGGTTGTATTAGAGAGATGAGGGGTAGAGGATTGTGTTAGAGAGATGAGAGATAGAGGGTTGTATTAGAGAGATGAGGGGTAGAGGGTTGTGTTAGAGAGATGAGAGGTAGAGGTTGTATTAGAGAGATGAGGGGTAGAGGATTGTGTTAGAGAGATGAGAGATAGAGGGTTGTATTAGAGAGATGAGGGGGTAGAGGGTTGTGTTAGAGAGATGAGACGTAGAGGGTTGTATTAGAGAGATGAGGGGTAGAGGGTTGTATTAGAGAGATGAGGGGTAGAGGATTGTGTTAGAGAGATGAGGGGTAGAGGGTTGTATTAGAGAGATGAGGGGGTAGAGGATTGTGTTAGAGAGATGAGAGATAGAGGGTTTGTATTAGAGAGATGAGGGGTAGAGGGTTGTGTTAGAGAGATGAGACGTAGAGGGTTGTTGTTAGAGAGATGAGAGGTAGAGGGTTGTATCACAGAGATGAGGGGTAGAGGATTGTGTTAGAGAGATGAGAGATAGAGGGTTGTATTAGAGAGATGAGGGGTAGAGGATTGTGTTAGAGAGATGAGAGATAGAGGGTTGTATTAGAGAGATGAGGGGTAGAGGGTTGTGTTAGAGAGATGAGACGTAGAGGGTTGTATTAGAGAGATGAGGGGTAGAGGGTTGTATCAGAGAGATGAGGGGTTAGAGGTTGTATTAGAGAGATGAGGGGGTAGACGGTTGTATTAGAGAGATGAGGGGTATAGGTAGAGGGTTGTATTAGAGAGATGAGGGGTAGACTGCTGTATCAGAGATATGAGGGGTAGAGGGCTGTGTTTATAGAGATGAGGAGTAGAGGGTTTATATTAGAGAGATGAGGGGAAGAGGAAGAGGGCTGTATTAGAGAGATGAGGGATAGAGGAAGAGGACTAAGGGTTGTATTAGAGAGATGAGGGGTAGAGTGTGGTATTAGAGAGATGAGGGTTAGAGGGTTGTATTAGAGAGATGAGGGGTGGAGGGTTGTATTAGAGAGATGAGGGGTAGAGGGTTGTTTTAGAGAGATGAGGGGTAGAGGATTGTGTTAGAGAGATGAGGGGTAGAGGGTTGTGTAGAGAGATGAGGGTAGAGGGTTTGTGTTAGAGAGATGAGAGGTAGAGGGTGTGTTAGAGAGATAGGGGTAGATTGGTTGTGTTAGAGAGATAAGGGGTATTGGTTGTGTTAGAGAGATGAGAGGTAGAGGGTTGTATGTAGAGAGATGAGAGGTAGAGGGTTGTGTTAGAGAGATGAGAGGTGTAGAGGGTTGTGTTAGAGAGATGAGAGGTAGAGGGTTGTGTTAGAGAGATGAGTGGGTAGAGGGTTGTGTTAGAGAGATGCGGGGTAGAGGGTTGTGTTAGAGAGATGAGGGTTAGAGGGTTGTGTTGAGGGTAGAGGGTTGTGGTTAGAGAGAAGAGTGAGGTTTGTGTTTAGAATGAGATGAGGGGTAAAGGGTGGTAAGGGTTGTATTAGAGAGATGAGAGATAGATGGGTTGTGTTAGAGAGATGAGAGATAGAGGGTTGTGTTAGAGAGATGAGAAGTAGAGGGTTGTGTTAGAGAGATGAGAGGTAGAGGGTTTATTAGAGAGATGAGGGGTAAGGATTGTGTTAGAGAGATGAGGGGTAGAGGGGTAGACTGTTGTATCAGAGATATGAGGGGTAGAGGGCTGTGTTATAGAGATGAGGAGTAGAGGGCTGTATATTAGAAGAGATGAGGGGTAGAGGAAGAGGGCTGTATTGGAGAGATGAGGGGTAGAGGAAGAGGACTAAGGGTTGTATTAGAGAGATGAGGGGTAGAGTGTTGTATTAGAGAGATGAGGGGTAGAGGGTTGTATTAGAGAGATGGGGGGTAGAGGGCTGTATTAGAGAGATGAGGGGTAGAGGAAGAGGACAAGGGTTGTATTAGAGGAGATGAGGGGTAGAGGGTAATATTAGAGAGATGAGGGGTAGAGGGTTGTATTAGAGGAGATGAGGGGTAGAGGGTTTGTATCAGAGAGATGAGGGGTAGAGGGTTGTATTAGAGAGATGATGGGGGGTAGACGGTTCTATTAGAGAGATGAGGGGGTATAGGTAGAGAGTTGTATCAGAGAGATGAGGGGTATTGGTAGAGGGTTGTATTAGAGAGATGAGGGGTAGACGTTTGTATCAGAGAGATGAGGGGTAGAGGGGTAGACTGTTGTATCAGAGATATGAGGGGTAGAGGGCTGTGTTATAGAGATGAGGAGTAGAGGGTTGTATATTAGAGAGATGAGGGGTAGAGGAAGAGGGCTGTATTAGAGAGATGAGGGATAGAGGAAGAGGACTAAGGGTTGTATATCAGAGAGATGAGGGTAGAGTGTAGAAATTAGAGAGATGAGGGTAGAGGGTTGTATTAGAGAGATGAGGGTAGAGGGTTGTATTAGAGAGATGAGGGGTAGAGGGTTGTTTTAGAGAGATGAGGGGGTAGAGGATTGTGTTAGAGAGATGAGGGGGTAGAGGGGTTGTGTTAGAGAGATGAGGGGTAGAGGGTTGTGTTAGAGAGATAAGGGGTATTTGGTTGTGTTAGAGAGATGAGAGGTAGAGGGTTGTATTAGAGAAATGAGGGGGTAGAGGGTTGGTGTTAGAGAGATGAGAGGTAGAGGGTTTTATTAGAGAGATGAGGGGTAGAGGGTTGTGTTAGAGAGATGAGAGGTAGAGGGTTGTGTTCGAGAGATGAGAGGTAGAGGGTTGTGTTAGAGAGATGAGTGGTAGAGGGTTGTGTTAGAGAGATGAGGGGTAGATGTTGTGTTAGAGAGATGAGGGGTAGAGGGTTTGTGTTAGAGAGATGAGGGGTAGAGGGTTGTGTTAGAGAGATGAGAGGTAGAGGTTTGTGTTAGAAAGATGAGGGGTAAAGGGTTGTATTAGAGAGATGAGAGATAGAGGGTTGTGTTAGAGAGATGAGAGATAGAGGGTTGTGTTAGAGAGATGAGAAGTAGAGGGTTGTGTTAGAGAGATGAAGAGGTAGAGGGTTTTATTAGAGAGATTGAGGGGTAGAGGATTGTGTTAGAGAGATGAGAGGTAGAGGGTTTTATTAGAGAGATGAGGGGTAGAGGGTTGTGTTAGAGAGATGAGACGTAGAGGGTTGTGTTTGAGAGAGATGAGAGGTAGAGGGTTGTATTAGAGAGATGAGGGGTAGAGGATTGTGTTAGAGAGATGAGAGATAGAGGGTTGTATTAGAGAGATGAGGGGGTAGAGGGTTGTGTTAGAGAGATGAGAGGTAGAGGGGTTGTATATCGAGAGATGAGGGGTAGAGGATTGTGTTAGAGAGATGAGAGATAGAGGGTTGTATTAGAGAGATGAGGGGTAGAGGGGTGTGTTTAGAGAGATGAGAGGTAGAGGGTTGTGCTATTAGAGAGATGAGGGTAGAGGATTGTGTTAGAGAGATGAGAGATAGAGGGTTGTATTAGAGAGATGAGGGGTAGAGGGTTGTGTTAGAGAGATGAGACGTAGAGGGTTGTATTAGAGAGATGAGGGGTAGAGGGTTGTATTAGAGAGATGAGGGGTAGAGGATTGTGTTAGAGAGATGAGGGGGTAGAGGGTTGTATTAGAGAGATGAGGGGTAGAGGATTGTGTTAGAGAGATGAGAGATAGAGGGTTGTATTAGAGAGATGAGGGGTAGAGGGTTGTGTTAGAGAGATGAGACGTAGAGGGTTGTGTTAGAGAGATGAGAGGTAGAGGGTTGTATCACAGAGATGAGGGGTAGAGGATTGTGTTAGAGAGATGAGAGATAGAGGGTTGTATTAGAGAGATGAGGGGTAGAGGATTGTGTTAGAGAGATGAGAGATAGAGGGTTGTATTAGAGAGATGAGGGGTAGAGGGTTGTGTTAGAGAGATGAGACGTAGAGGGTTGTATTAGAGAGATGAGGGGTAGAGGATTGTGTTAGAGAGATGAGGGGTAGAGGGTTGTATTAGAGAGATGAGGGGTAGAGGATTGTGTTAGAGAGATGAGAGATAGAGGGTTGTATTAGAGAGATGAGGGGTAGAGGGTTGTGTTAGAGAGATGAGACGTAGAGGGTTGTGTTAGAGAGATGAGAGGTAGAGGGTTGTATCACAGAGATGAGGGGTAGAGGATTGTGTTAGAGAGATGAGAGATAGAGGGTTGTATTGGAGAGATGAGGGGTAGAGGATTGTGTTAGAGAGATGAGAGATAGAGGGTTGTATTAGAGAGATGAGGGGTAGAGGGTTGTGTTAGAGAGAGGGGCAGTAAGGGTCTCGCTGACTCAGTAGTTAAGCCCCAGGAGACCAAGAGGTAGCCAGTCATGACTAAACAAACAACAGCTTACAGAGCTCTCTGAGCCGACATGTCAGAGTGGATGAGATAAACAGAGGGGGGAGAGGAAGAGAGGGGGAGAGGAGGAGGGAAGGAAGGAGAGAGAGAGAGAGAGAGAGAGAGAGAGAGAGAGAGAGAGAGAGAGAGAGAGAGAGAGAGGGATAGAAAGGGAGAGAAAGAGAGAGGGCCAGTGAGAGAGAGGGAGAAAGGGAGCAGAAACAGTAATGACGGTGATGATGATGATGATGATGACAGTGATGAAGATGAGTTGATGCCTGTTTAATTGGAGGAGAACAATGAAGCCATTCAATATAAATTAAATGATCCTGTCAATCAAATGTAAAAATGAATACAAATCAAAATCTACTTAAAAGACAAAGTTCTAACAACACATTTGATCTGATCCTTCTTCTCTGTCCACTAATCCTCTTTCTCCCTCTCCTCCTCCATCAATACCTCTCTCCAACCCCTCCCTCCCTCGCTCTCCCTCCGTCCCTCTTCTCTAATTCGAGTCCCTGTAGTGGGGCTCCATGCATTTGTCTCAGTCAGGCTGTGGTCCAGCTGTGCAATGCCCAGGATCTAATCCCCTGGCTGGGGCTGAGAAACAGGGGGCTTAGGGGGCACATAGAGCTGAGCCTCGAGGGCTTACGGGCTGAATTTAATGCAATCATTCACTCTGCCTGACCCGCTGTCACTGAGCCCTGGCCTGGGTGACTGACATGGAACATCAGCCTCTTTCAGTTTCATCTGCTTCTTTTCTCTAAGTGTCGGTCTCTGACTCACAGCCTCTTCTCGCTGTCCGCCTGTCTCTCTGTCTCCTAGACCCTCTGTGTCTCACAACTTCTTCCTTTGTTAGTCTTGGTTGTGTTTGTGTTTGTGCTCGTGTGTGTGAGTCTAGATACTCTTTAGAGTACACACAGGGAAGCAGTGAGGCTAACCAGGCTAACAGGGCACTGGGGGTAATTGAGTGTAAGGCTGCTATAAACCCCGTGGAGTGGAGGAGAGGAGAGAGGGAAGAGTGAGAAAAATGAAAATAATGTCAGTTCTTCACCATCTCTTAGGTGTGCTCCAAAAGGTCAAGTAGAAGCTCTGACACAAAAACAGTGTGTGTGTGTGTGTGTGTGTGTGTGTGTGTGTGTGTGTGTGTGTGTGTGTGTGTGTGCGTGTGTGTGTGTGTGTGTGTGTGTGTGTGTGTGTGTGTGTGTGTGTGTGTGTGTATGTAAAATATAGAGTGGGCTACCAATACAAATCAAATCAAATTAAAGTGTATTTGTCAAGTGCGCCGAATACAACAGGTGTAGGTAGACCTTACAGTGAAATGCTGAATACAACAGGTATAGGTAGACCTTACAGTGAAATGCTGAATACAACAGGTGTAGGTAGACCTTACAGTGAAATGCTGAATACAACAGGTGTAGGTAGACCTTACAGTGAAATGCTTACTTACAGGCTCTAACCAATGGTGTGAAAGAAAAAGCTGTGTGTGAGTGTGTCTGTGTGTGTAGATATGTAAAGAAATAAAACAACAGTAAAAATCATTTAGAAAATAACAGTAGCAAGTCTATATACAGACACCTGTTAGTCAGGCTTATTGAGGTAGTATGTACATGTAGCTATATACAGACACCTGTTAGTCAGGCTTATTGAGGTAGTATGTACATGTAGCTGTATACAGACACCTGTTAGTCAGGCTTATTGAGGTAGTATGTACATGTAGCTATATACAGACACCTGTTAGTCAGGCTTATTGAGGTAATATGTACATGTAGCTATATACAGACACCTGTTAGTCAGGCTTATTGAGGTAGTATGTACATGTAGCCATATACAGACACCTGTTAGTCAGGCTTATTGAGGTAGTATGTACATGTAGCTATATACAGACACCTGTTAGTCAGGCTTATTGAGGTAGTATGTACATGTAGCCATATACAGACACCTGTTAGTCAGGCTTATTGAGGTAGTATGTACATGTAGCTATATACAGACACCTGTTAGTCAGGCTTATTGAGGTAGTATGTGCATGTAGGTATCGTTAAAGTGACTGTGCATATATGATGAACAGAGTAGCAGACGTGTAAAAAGAGGGGTTGGTGGATGGTGGGACACAATGCAGATAGCCTGGTTAGCCAATGTGCGGGAGCACTGGTTGGTCGGGCCAATTGAGGTAGTATGTACATGAATGTATAGTTAAAGTGACTATGCATATAAGATGAACAGAGAGTAGCAGCAGCGTAAAATAGGGAGAAAGGGACCTTTTTGGAGAGATATATAGTATTTTTGGAACAGAATATCAAAACCCAAACATTACTGAGGATAATAGTGGATGATATTGCCACTCCTATTTGCCACATCTTCAATTTAAGCCTACTAGAGAGTGTGTGTCCCCAGGCCTGGAGGGAAGCAAACCTTATTCCCCTACCTAAGAATAGTAAAGCCCCTTTACTGGCTCAAATAGCCGACTAATCAGCCTGTTACCAACCCTTAGTTCTGGAAAAATTGTGTTTGACCAGATACAATGCTATTTTACAGTCAACAAATTATCACCATACTTTCAGCACAATTATATGGAAGGACAATCAACAAGTGAAGCACTTAAACAAATGACTAATGATTGGCTGAGAGAAATTGATGAAACAATATTGTGGGGACTGTTTTGTTAAATTTCAGTGCAGCTCTTGACATTATCGATCATAGTCTGCTGCTGGAAACAAGTATGTTATGGCTTAACACTCCCTGCTATATTGTGGATGAAGAGTTACCTGTCTAACAGAACACTGAAGTCTTCAGACCCCTTCACGTTTTCAAAAAGTTCTTACATTCAGCCTTATTTCCTCATCAATCTATTTTTGCAAGATTATAAAAAATAAAAAAATATTTTAAAAATAATGTTCACAAAAGTATTCAGACCCTTTTCTACGAAGACTCGAACTGAGACTCGAACTCGAACTCAGGTGCATCACATTTCCATTGATCATCCTTCAGATGTTTCTACAACTTGATTAGAGTCCACCTGAGGTAAATTAAATTGATTGAACATGATTTGGAAAGGCACATACCTGTCTATATAACGTCCCACAGTTGACAGTGCATGTCAGAGCAAAAAGCAAGCCATGAGGTTGAAGGAATTGTCATTAGAGCTCCGAGACAGGATCATGGGGTATTGTACCAAAACATTTCTGCACAATTGAACATCTCCAAAAACACAGTGGCCTCCATCATTCTTTAATGAAAGAAGTTTGGAACTATCAAGAATCTTCCTAGAGAAATCGGAGGAGAAGGGCATTGATCAAGGAGGTGACCAAAAACCCGATGGTCACTCTGACAGAGCTCCAGTGTTCATCTTACAGAAGGACAACCATCTATGCAGCACCTTATGGTAGAGTGGCCAGATGGAAGCCACTCCTCAGTAAAAGGAGTGGCTTCCTCCTCCACTTCGGTTTGCCAAAAGGCACCTAAAGGACTCTCAGACTATGACAAACAAGATTCTCTGGTCTAATGAAACCAAGACTGAACTTTTTGGCCTGAATCCCAAGTGTCACGTCTGGAGGAAACTAGGCACCACCGTTGAAGCACGGTGGTGGCAGCATCATGCTGTGGGGATGTTTTTCAGTGGTAAAGGAATAGGAGACTAGTCAGGATCGAAGGAAAGATGAATGAAGCAAATACAGAGAGATCCTTGATGAACACCTTCTCCAGAGAGCTCAAGACCTCAGACTGGGGTGAAGGTTCACCTTTCAACAGGACAACGACCCTAAGCACACAGCCAAGACAATGCAGGAGTGGCTTCGGGACAAGTCTCTGAATGTCCTTGAGTGGCCCAGCCAGAGCCTGGACTTGAACCCGATTGAACACCTATTGAGAGACCGGATAATAGCTGTGCAGCGACGCTCCTCATACAACCTAGCTTGAGAGGATCTGCAGAGAAGAACAGGAGAAACTAATTTGTGCAGTTGTGGTTTAGGGTGTAACAGTTGTGCCATACCCAAGAAAGCTCAAGGCTGTAATCACTCCCAAATGTGCTTCAATAAAATATTGAGTATCTCGAAATACTTACGTAAATGTGATATTTCAGTTTTCAATTTTTTTATACATTTGAAAAAATGTGTGAAAAATGTTTTTTTTGCTTTGTCATTATGGGTATTGTGGGTAGATTGATAAAGGTGGGGAACTATTTAATACATTTTAGAATAAGGCTGTAACGTGAACTGAAGGGGTCTGAATGCGGATGACTCAACACTATACACATCAGCTACTACAGCAACTGAAATGACTGCAACACTTAACAAAGAGCTGCAGTTAGTTTCAGAGTGGGTGGCAAGGAATAAGTCCTAAATATTTGCTAAAACTAAAAGCGTTGTATTTAGGACAAATCATTCACTAAACCCTAAACCTCAACTCAATTTTGTACTGAATAGTGTGGAAATTGAGCAAGTTGAGGTGACTGAACTGCTTGGAATAACCCAGGAATGTAAACTGTCATGGCCTAAACATATTGATACAACAGTAGCTAAGATGGGGAGAAGTCTGTCTATAATAAAGCACTGCTCTGCCTTCTTAACAACACTATCAGCAAGGCAGGTCCTACAGGCCCAGGTTTTGTCACACCTGGACTACTGCCCAGGGACTTGAGAAAATTGAATTTAGCTCAGAACAGGGCAGCACGGCTGGCCCTTTAATCTACTACTAACATTAATGATATACATGTCAATCTCTCATTGACTTCATCACTACTTGTTTTTGTAAGAAGTACTGACAAGCTGAATGCACCGAGCTGTCTGTTTAAACTACTAGCACACAGCTCAGACACCCACGCATACCCCACAAGACGTGCCACCAGAGGTCTCTTCACAACCCCCATGTACAGAACAGACTATGGGAGGCACACAGTACTACACAGAGCCAGGACTATATAGAACTCAATTCCACATCAGGTAACTAAGGCAAGCAGTAAAATGTAAAATGTGTATAAGATGTATAAACTGAAGGTAGAAGCCTAAGTGTTATTGTTTATTAGTCCTACTCCAATTGGGGGAAGGGTGGTAGGGTTTGGGGGGAATAATAAAGGTATATTCTAATGAAAAGTGTATGTCTATATAGGTATGTGTATATAAATATGTGTATATGTGTGTCTATATAGGTATGTGTATATAAATATGTGTATATGTGTGTCTATATAGGTATGTGTATATAAATATGTGTATATGTGTGTCTATATGTGTTATAGATGTATTATGGATATATGTATTTACCCCCCAAAATATATGGGGGATTGGAAATGATGCAGACAATTACATTGATGGAAGCAACAATCTTGCCACAATACTAAGCTGATCCAACCCTTAAATTATTATTTTTAAATAATGCGAGCAGTAGAATGAGATTTAAAAATGTAAAAAAAAAAAAATACACCTTATGGAACAACGAGAACTGTGAAGAGACACACACACAGATACAGACGCGTGCATATGCACACAAATGTTAACACACACACTCTACACACACATACATTGTAATATTGTTGTATTGTGGTATTCTAAATGTTGTATTGCGGATATGTGCTGGGTGTAATAATGTTATATGATGTAGTGTTTTATCTTGTGTTTTATGTGTAATTGAATGTGTCTGGACTCCAGGAAGAACAGCTGTTGCCTTGGGAGCAGCAGCTAAGGGGGATTCATCATAAATACATATAGGATGCTGTCGAACTCAGCTGTCTGATTTCAAAAGGCACATCTGGGTTACTATTATTATATAATTCATAATCATCAAATACGGATGATTTTCTCTCAAAGTATGATAAACCAATTAGAATGTTACTATACTGACAAATCAGTAAAGTTGGCCAAATACACAGGGCAGCAGGGTAGCCTAGTGGTTAGAGCATTGGACTAGTAACCGAAAGGTTGCAAGTTCAAATCCCTGAGCTGACAAGGTACAAAATCTGTCGTTCTGCCCCTGAACAGGCAGTTAACCCACTGTTCCTAGGCTGTCATTGAAAATAAGAATTTGTTCTTAACTGACAGTAAAGTTGGCCAAATACACAGAGTGTACAAAAACATTATGAACACCTGGTATTTCCATGGCATAGACTAACCAGGACCATAGCAATGTGTATTTATATATAACTAGAGGATTAATGTGTTGATGTGGCTCAACCTACAATAGCCTATAGATCTACTAATCAACACAACTCTGACATTTCATGTTTTTGCTGTGTCCTGCCAAGGCACACTTTCCTGGCAACGGATCAAAGTTAACAGAGAAATAATTGAATTATTGAGTGTAGCGGGAAAAACTAGACGTTTTCTATGAGGCTCAGCTAACCATTTAACCTAAGTAATTATTTGGCTTTTCTTCCTAATGGAGGCCCTAGGCTTCGTTCCACATGGCACCCTATTCCCTACATAGTGCACTAGTTTTGACCAGAGCCCATAGGGTTCTGTTAGCATACTCTAGGGAATAGGGTGTCGTTTGGGATGAGACCCTAGTATGCAAAATACATCAGGGTGTGCTTGAGAGACTTCAGTGCTGGAGTTAAATCAAGGTTAGATAGTGAGTGAGCACTGACTGATCACACACACTTGCGTGGGTACGTATACGTAAACACATTTGCAATAGAGAATGAAAGCCATGCTTCAATATGCTGGATAATGAAGGGAGAGGAAGTTCAATATGCTGGAGGACGAAGGGAGAGGAAGTTCAATATGAAGGAGAATGAAGGGAGAGGAAGTTCAATATGGTGGAGAATGAAGGGAGAGGAAGTTCAATATGAAGGAGAATGAATGGAGAGGAAGTTCAATATGAAGGAGAATGAAGGGAGAGGAAGTTCAATATGAAGGAGAATGAAGGGAGAGGAAGTTCAATATGAAGGAGAATGAAGGGAGAGGAAGTTCAATATGAAGGAGAATGAAGGGAGAGGAAGTTCAATATGAAGGAGAATGAAGGGAGAGGAAGTTCAATATGCTGGAGAATGAAGGGAGAGGAAGTTCAATATGAAGGAGAATGAAGGGAGAGGAAGTTCAATATGAAGGAGAATGAAGGGAGAGGAAGTTCAATATGAAGGAGAATGAAGGGAGAGGAAGTTCAATATGAAGGAGAATGAAGGGAGAGGAAGTTCAATATGAAGGAGAATGAAGGGAGAGGAAGTTCAATATGCTGGGTGTACACACACAGTCACACACACACAGTCACACACACACACAGTCACACTCACACAGTCACACTCACACAGTCACACACACACACACACACACACACACACACACACACACACACACACACACACACACACACACACACACACACACACACACACACACACACACACACACACACACACACACACACACACACACACACACACAGGGGTAGCCAGAAACCAATAAGGATCATATGTTAGGGAATAATGTTTTGGGCTTAGTGTTTCTCTCTCTGTACCCTAAATGTAATTGCTATGGAGCAACAGCAGGCTTTACATGAAAACATATTTGGCACAGGAATATTTGCGAGGTGGTGTATTGTGAGTGTGTGTATTATGGGTGTGTGTATTATGGGTGTGTGTATTATGTGTGTGTATTATGGGTGTGTGTATTGTGAGTGTGTGTATTATGTGTCTATGTGTGTGGGTGTATTTCCCCACTGCCTGTAAAGGAACCTTGAGTGAATGATAATCCTGTGAATGCGTGGGGTGTGTTCACTCTACCCAGTGCTCTCCACATTGCAAAAGAGGACAACAACATGTCTTGGAGAGAGAGACAGAGACAGAGAGTGAAGAAAGAGAGAGAGAGAGAGAGAGAGAGAGAGAGAGAGAGAGAGAGAGAGAGACAGAGACAGAGAGTGAAGAAAGAGAGAGAGAGAGAGAGAGAGAGAGAGAGAGAGAGAGAGAGAGAGAGAGACAGAGACAGAGACAGAGACAGAGAGTGAAGAAAGAGAGAGAGAGAGAGAGACAGAGAGTGAAGAAAGAGAGAGAGAGAGAGAGAGGGAGAGAGAGAGACAGAGACAGAGAGTGAAGAAAGAGAGAGAGAGAGAGACAGAGACAAAGACAGAGAGTGAAGAAAGAGAGAGAGACAGAGAGAGAGAGAGGGAGAGAGGGGTAGCGAGAGGTAGAGAGAGAGAGAGAGAGAGAGGGGTAGAGATTGAGAGTATGTTTCCAGTCATCCTCTTCTGAGAGTGACTGTCAGAGGACCAGTGATCAGAGTCACTGATGAAATCAGCTCTGCTGTCAGGAGATAAACCTATAGAAGAGAGGAGGTGGAGAGGAGACGAGACGAGACGAGACGAGACGAGACGAGAGGAGAGGAGAGGAGAGGAGAGGAGAGGAGAGGAGAGGAGAGGAGAGGAGAGGAGAGGAGAGGAGAGGAGAGGAGAGGAGAGGAGAGGAGAGGAGAGGAGAGGAGAGGAGAGGAGAGGAGAGGAGAGGAGAGGAGAGGAGAGGAGAGGAAACATTTTATTTCAACTTTGAGTCGGGAGAACCAATGAGTTGTGGCATTCCGCAGGGGAGCGTGCTTGGGCCTCTGCTGTTTTTATTATAAATTAACGATATGAAAGATGCTTGTTCTTGCTGGCTTTTTCTTATGCGGATGACTCTACACTTCTGGTGTCTCACAAAAGTAAAACTATGTTGGAGAGTATACTTAGCACAGAGATTACTAACATTAGCAAATGGCTTGGAGATAATAAACTATCTCTGCACTTATTTTTGAATCCAGACCTAAATTTAGTAGGTCCTCTGAAATCAGAGTGAAATTAGGGGGCGAGGTGCTGACTACTAAAACCTTTTTTAGCTACCTGGGATGTATCCTTGATGAAAGCTTGGGAGGTGTGAGCATGGCCAATAAAGTGCTTGGGAAGGTTAATTCCAGGACTAAGTTTTTGTCTAGAATGTCCAAGCTGCTTGATAAGGACTCCATGAAAGTGCTAGCTACTGCCCTCATTCAATGACATTTTGATTACGCTAGTACTTCCTGGTTTGGGGGCTTATCTAAACTTATGAAGGGGAAGCTCCAGATAGCCCAGAATAAACTGATCAGGGTGGTATTGAAGGTGAGTCCACGTACTCACATAGGCAGGAGCTGCTTTCAGGAACTAAACTGGCTGCCTGTTGAGGCTAGGGTGTCCCAGATTAGACTAGGTTTGGTGTACAGGAATATTTATGATCCTGCGCCCAGATATCTAAGTGATTACTTTCCTCGTGTTAGGGATGCACACAATCACAGCACCAGATCAGGTGTTGCTGATGTGTGCTTATACAGGTTCAGGAGTAATGATGGGGAAGTTACTGTCTTGTATACTGGAGCCTCAGAATGGAATGAGTTGCCTCTGCCTATAAAAAACAACTTCCTCTCTGGACAGCTTTAAACATAAAGTAAATCTATGTTTGATGTCCTCTGTGCCCATATGAATAACCCCTATGATGTAACTGGAATGATGAGAGAGATGTTCTTCTGATGTTGTTTTATCATTAAACTGCCATACTGTGTTCCATCCTGTCCAGCCATCTTGTCTCAAGAGGACCACAATGGAAATAGGTTCCAGACTTTATTGTGTGTTTTCCTCCATGATTTAACATTGGAAATAAGTCCCAGACTTTGCGTGTTATCCTCCATGATTCTAATAAGTCCCAGACTTTATTGTGTGTTATCCTCCATGATTCTAATAAGTCCCAGACTTTATTGTGTGTTATCCTCCATGATTTAACATTGGAAATAAGTCCCAGACTTTGCGTGTTATCCTCCATGATTCTAATAAGTCCCAGACTTTATTGTGTGTTATCCTCCATGATTCTAATAAGTCCCAGACTTTATTGTGTGTTATCCTCCATGATTTAACATTGGAAATAAGTCCCAGACTTTGCGTGTTATTCTCCATGATTCTAATAAGTCCCAGACTTTATTGTGTGTTATCCTCCATGATTCTAATAAGTCCCAGACTTTATTGTGTGTTATCCTCCATGATTTAACATTTGAAATAAGTCCCAGACTTTATTGTGTGTTATCCTCCATGATTTAACTAATATGCATGTATGGCTTTTTCAAGTTCTTTGTGTGCTTGTTTTTTTAAATGGTCGAATGAATGAACTAAAACTAAATTTAACTAAAACTAAACTCCCACTGTCTCCACAGTCCTTTCTGTTAGTAGAACCACTTATCATGCTGTCACGTCCTGACCTTAGTTCCGTTTGTATGTCTCTATTTTAGTTTGGTCAGGGCGTGAGTTGGGGTGGTCAGGGCGTGAGTTGGGGTGGTCAGGGCGTGAGTTGGGGTGGTCAGGGCGTGAGTTGGGGTGGTCAGGGCGTGAGTTGGGGTGGTCAGGGCGTGAGTTGGGGTGGTCAGGGCGTGAGTTAGTGTGGTCAGGGCGTGAGTTGGGGTGGTCAGGGCGTGAGTTGGGGTAGGCATTCTATGTTTTTGTTCTATATTTTGTATTTCTGTGTTTGGCCTGGTATGGTTCCCAATCAGAGGCAGCTGTCTATCGTTGTCTCTGATTGAGAACCATACTTAGGCAGCCTGTTTTCCCACTATGGGTTGTGGGTAGTTATTTTCTGTTTAGTGTGTTTGTTGCACCTGTCAGAACTGTTCGGTTATCAGTTTGTTGCTTTTGTTCAGTATTCATCTCTATTAATTAATTAAAAGCATTATGAACACGTACCACTCTGCACTTTGGTCCTCCTCTCCTTCTCCCAACGACAATCGTGACATCATGCATAATTCTCGCATCTCATTTAGGTGTGGAGTTGTACATCGGTGACCTATGAAACGTGTTGCTGCTGCTGTGGAATGTTTAATAAGACACTGTCAGTGGAAAAACACACGTTATGATACGGCAGTGGAGGCTGCCGAGGCTCGTAATGACAGACAACAACTTCCTATGTGATGCAGAAAACAGGCAGGACAAACATGACATACACACACATTGTCAAAGTTAGCTCTCTCCAGAAAGACACATGCACGCACGCACGTACACGCTGATAAGCACACACACACACACACACACACACACACACACACACACACACACACACACACACACACACACACACACACACACACACACACACACACACACACACACACAACACACACACACACACACACACACACACACACACACACACACACACACACGGTTACCTCTAATCACTGTTGAGCCCAGAGGGAGAAACACTGATGTGCCAAAGTGTGTCTCCTGTTCTTGTCTTCACAGATAATTGAACATGTTCATAGAGTTTTGACAGGCCTAATTAAGCAACAGCCTCCATGACAACTATTTGTTTTCATCACTGTTAATATTGCATGATTGTATTGGCTTTGAGCTTTAACAATCATTCCTGATAATCAAGCCAGGAGAAGTACAACACAATGTTGCCTCCTCCTCCTCCTTCAATACTCTCCAACTGCCCACTTCCCAAATCCCCCCCAAGCCACATTTAAAATGAGGTGCAGTCCTGTACTGTAGGAGGTGTGTAACTGTTTGAAGTCATAGACTAGATTATATGATATACTATGTGTTTATCTGAATCTTTAAAAGGAGAAAAAGAAACTATCCAGAGTTCTACCTTAATGGTTGGTGTCTGGCAGGCAGGCAGTATATTCTCCTGGAGTGACAGCAGATTGTTGATGAGAAGAGAATGAAGAGCTTTCTTTGAGAAAACAGAGAGAGAGAGATAAACAGAGAGAGAGAGAGAGAGAGAGAGAGAGAGAGAGAGAGGGAGAGATGGAGACAGAGAGAGAGCGAGAGAGAGAATGAGGTGGTTTGATGAGGGGAAAGTGGGGTCATGGATCAATGTCCTCTGTCATCATTGGCAATGGTCTCGTTCTCACTGCATGAAAACCAAGAGCTTGCATTTGATTGACTATATGAGAGATGGGAGGGAATAAACACACGCACTGCACACACACACACACACACACACACCACACACACGCATCGCTCCTGTCGACTGATCCTTCCCCATTATCAACAACTCCCAGGAGCAGAGAAAGACGGGAAACGGTAGCTTGGAGAAGAGAGGAGAGAGAGGGATGAATGGGAGAAGAGAGAAGAGAGAAGAGAGAGAGGAGAGAGAGGGATAAAAAGGGAGAGAGAGAGGAGAGAGAGAGAGAGAGGGATGAATGGGAGGGAGAGAGAGAGAGGGAGAAGGGATGAATGGGAGAGAGAGAGAGAGAGAGAG